>NC_086451.1:299371684-299671684 GCF_028390025.1 Pseudophryne corroboree
GTAATTTTGGGGAGCATTAGGAGGAGTACTAGTAGTTACTTGCTGAAGTGATAGATAGTGTGACTGTATTATCTGACTTGTGGGGGAGACACTGACAGTGGGGAGCAGTTAGAGTCTGAGAGCAGGACTCAGGAGTACATATAACGTACAGTGCACACTTTTGCTGCCAGAGTGCCACACTGCCATTGTGACCACACTGACCACCAGTATAATATATATTGTGATTGTCTGCTTAGGAGTACTACTTGCAAGTTGCTGATAGTGTGACCAGTGACCTGACCACCAGTTTAATAATCACCACCAGTGAGTTTAATATATATATATATATATATATATATATATATATAATTGTATATAATATATATATAATATTGTATACCACCTACCCGTGGGTTTTTTTTCTTTCTTCTTTATACATACTACTATAGTAGCTTACTGTAGCAGTCTGCGGTGCTGCTGAGCTGACAGTGTCCAGCAGGTCCGTCATCAGTCATTACATAATAAATATATATACCTGTCCGGCTGCAGTACTAGTGATATTATATATATATATATATTGATTTCATCTCATTATCATCCAGTCTATATTAGCAGCAGACACAGTACGGTAGTCCACGGCTGTAGCTACCTCTGTGTCGGCAGTCGCTCGTCCATCCATAATTGTATACCACTTACCCGTGTTTTTTTTCTTTTTCTTTCTTCTTTATACATACTACTATAGTAGCTTACTGTAGCAGTCTGCGGTGCTGCTGAGCTGACAGTGTCCAGCAGGTCCGTCATCAGTCATTACATAATAAATATATATACCTGTCCGGCTGCAGTACTAGTGATATATATATATATATATATTGATTTCATCTCATTATCATCCAGTCTATATTAGCAGCAGACACAGTATGGTAGTCCACGACTGTAGCTACCTCTGTGTCGGCAGTCGCTCGTCCATCCATAATTGTATACCACCTACCCGTGTTTTTTTTTTTTTTTCTTTCCTCTTTATACATACTACTATAGTAGCTTACTGTAGCAGTCTGCGGTGCTGCTGAGCTGACAGTGTCCAGCAGGTCCGTCATTAGTCATTACATAATAAATATATATACCTGTCCGGCTGCAGTACTAGTGATATTATATATATATATATATATATATATATTGATTTCATCTCATTATCATCCAGTCTATATTAGCAGCAGACACAGTACGGTAGTCCACGGCTGTAGCTACCTCTGTGTCGGCAGTCGCTCGTCCATCCATAATTGTATACCACCTACCCGTGTTTTTTTTTTCTTTCTTCTTTATACATACTACTATAGTAGCTTACTGTAGCAGTCTGCGGTGCTGCTGAGCTGACAGTGTCCAGCAGGTCCGTCATCAGTCATTACATAATAAATATATCTACCTGTCCGGCTGCAGTACTAGTGATATTATATATATATATATTGATTTCATCTCATTATCATCCAGTCTATATTAGCAGCAGACACAGTACGGTAATCCACGGCTGTAGCTACCTCTGTGTCGGCAGTCGCTCGTCCATCCATAATTGTATACCACCTACCCGTGGTTTTTTTTTTCTTTCTTCTTTATACATACTACTATAGTAGCTTACTGTAGCAGTCTGCGGTGCTGCTGAGCTGACAGTGTCCAGCAGGTCCGTCATCAGTCATTACATAATAAATATATCTACCTGTCCGGCTGCAGTACTAGTGTGATATAATATATATTGATTTCATCTCATTATCATCCAGTCTATATTAGCAGCAGACACAGTACGGTAGTCCACGGCTGTAGCTACCTCTGTGTCTTTTAGTTGTGCCTATTAAAATATGGAGAACAAAAATGTTGAGGTTCCAAAATTAGGGAAAGATCAAGATCCACTTCCACCTCGTGCTGAAGCTGCTGCCACTAGTCATGGCCGAGACGATGAAATGCCAGCAACGTCGTCTGCCAAGGCCGATGCCCAATGTCATAGTACAGAGCATGTAAAATCCAAAACACCAAATATCAGTAAAAAAAGGACTCCAAAATCTAAAATAAAATTGTCGGAGGAGAAGCGTAAACTTGCCAATATGCCATTTACCACACGGAGTGGCAAGGAACGGCTGAGGCCCTGGCCTATGTTCATGGCTAGTGGTTCAGCTTCACATGAGGATGGAAGCACTCAGCCTCTCGCTAGAAAACTGAAAAGACTCAAGCTGGCAAAAGCACCGCAAAGAACTGTGCGTTCTTCGAAATCCCAAATCCACAAGGAGAGTCCAATTGTGTCGGTTGCGATGCCTGACCTTCCCAACACTGGACGTGAAGAGCATGCGCCTTCCACCATTTGCACGCCCCCTGCAAGTGCTGGAAGGAGCACCCGCAGTCCAGTTCCTGATAGTCAGATTGAAGATGTCAGTGTTGAAGTACACCAGGATGAGGAGGATATGGGTGTTGCTGGCGCTGGGGAGGAAATTGACAAGGAGGATTCTGATGGTGAGGTGGTTTGTTTAAGTCAGGCACCCGGGGAGACACCTGTTGTCCGTGGGAGGAATAGGGCCGTTGACATGCCTGGTGAAAATACAAAAAAAATCAGCTCTTCGGTGTGGAAGTATTTCACCAGAAATGCGGACAACATTTGTCAAGCCGTGTGTTGCCTTTGTCAAGCTGTAATAAGTAGGGGTAAGGACGTTAACCACCTCGGAACATCCTCCCTTATACGTCACCTGCAGCGCATTCATAATAAGTCAGTGACAAGTTAAAAAACTTTGGGCGACAGCGGAAGCAGTCCACTGACCAGTAAATCCCTTCCTCTTGTAACCAAGCTCACGCAAACCACCCCACCAACTCCCTCAGTGTCAATTTCCTCCTTCCCCAGGAATGCCAATAGTCCTGCAGGCCATGTCACTGGCAATTCTGACGAGTCCTCTCCTGCCTGGGATTCCTCCGATGCATCCTTGCGTGTAACGCCTACTGCTGCTGGCGCTGCTGTTGTTGCTGCTGGGAGTCGATGGTCATCCCAGAGGGGAAGTCGTAAGCCCACTTTTACTACTTCCACCAAGCAATTGACTGTCCAACAGTCCTTTGCGAGGAAGATGAAATATCACAGCAGTCATCCTGTTGCAAAGCGGATAACTGAGGCCTTGACAACTATGTTGGTGTTAGACGTGCGTCCGGTATCCGCCGTTAGTTCACAGGGAACTAGACAATTTCTTGAGGTAGTGTGCCCCCGTTACCAAATACCATCTAGGTTCCACTTCTCTAGGCAGGCGATACCGAGAATGTACACGGACGTCAGAAAAAGACTCACCAGTGTCCTAAAAAATGCAGTTGTACCCAATGTCCACTTAACCACGGACATGTGGACAAGTGGAGCAGGGCAGGGTCAGGACTATATGACTGTGACAGCCCACTGGGTAGATGTATGGACTCCCGCCGCAAGAACAGCAGCGGCGGCACCAGTAGCAGCATCTCGCAAACGCCAACTCTTTCCTAGGCAGGCTACGCTTTGTATCACCGGTTTCCAGAATACGCACACAGCTGAAAACCTCTTACGGCAACTGAGGAAGATCATCGCGGAATGGCTTACCCCAATTGGACTCTCCTGTGGATTTGTGGCATCGGACAACGCCAGCAATATTGTGTGTGCATTAAATATGGGCAAATTCCAGCACGTCCCATGTTTTGCACATACCTTGAATTTGGTGGTGCAGAATTTTTTAAAAAACGACAGGGGCGTGCAAGAGATGCTGTCGGTGGCCAGAAGAATTGCGGGACACTTTTGGCGTACAGGCACCACGTACAGAAGACTGGAGCACCACCAAAAACGCCTGAACCTGCCCTGCCATCATCTGAAGCAAGAAGTGGTAACGAGGTGGAATTCAACCCTCTATATGCTTCAGAGGTTGGAGGAGCAGCAAAAGGCCATTCAAGCCTATACAATTGAGCACGATATAGGAGGTGGAATGTACCTGTCTCAAGCGCAGTGGAGAATGATTTCAACGTTGTGCAAGGTTCTGCAACCTTTTGAACTTGCCACACGTGAAGTCAGTTCAGACACTGCCAGCCTGAGTCAGGTCATTCCCCTCATCAGGCTTTTGCAGAAGAAGCTGGAGGCATTGAAGGAGGAGCTAAAAGGGAGCGATTCCGCTAGGCATGTGGGACTTGTGGATGGAGCCCTTAATTCGCTTAACAAGGATTCACGGGTGGTCAATCTGTTGAAATCAGAGCACTACATTTTGGCCACCGTGCTCGATCCTAGATTTAAAACCTACCTTGGATCTCTCTTTCCGGCAGACACAAGTCTGCTGGGGTTCAAAGACCTGCTGGTGACAAAATTGTCAAGTCAAGCGGAACGCGACCTGTCAACATCTCCTCCTTCACATTCTCCCGCAACTGGGGGTGCGAGGAAAATGCTCAGAATTCCGAGCCCACCCGCTGGCGGTGATGCAGGGCAGTCTGGAGCGACTGCTGATGCTGACATCTGGTCCGGACTGAAGGACCTGACAACGATTACGGACATGTCGTCTACTGTCACTGCATATGATTCTCTCACCATTGAAAGAATGGTGGAGGATTATATGAGTGACCGCATCCAAGTAGGCACGTCAGACAGTCCGTACTTATACTGGCAGGAAAAAGAGGCAATTTGGAGGCCCTTGCACAAACTGGCTTTATTCTACCTAAGTTGCCCTCCCACAAGTGTGTACTCCGAAAGAGTGTTTAGTGCCGCCGCTCACCTTGTCAGCAATCTGCGTACGAGGTTACTTCCAGAAAATGTGGAGAAGATGATGTTCATTAAAATGAATTATAATCAATTCCTCCGTGGAGACATTGACCAGCAGCAATTGCCTCCACAAAGTACACAGGGAGCTGAGATGGTGGATTCCAGTGGGGACGAATTGATAATCTGTGAGGAGCGGGATGTACACGGTGATATATCGGAGGATGATGATGAGGTGGACATCTTGCCTCTGTAGAGCCAGTTTGTGCAAGGAGAGATTAATTGCTTCTTTTTCGGTGGGGGTCCAAACCAACCCGTCATTTCAGTCACAGTCGTGTGGCAGACCCTGTCACTGAAATGATGGGTTGGTTAAAGTGTGCATGTCCTGTTTATACAACATAAGGGTGGGTGGGAAGGCCCAAGGACAATTCCATCTTGCACCTCTTTTTCTCTATCGTCCTAAGTGGATGCTGGGGTTCCTGAAAGGACCATGGGGAATAGCGGCTCCGCAGGAGACAGGGCACAAAAGTAAAGCTTTTACAGGTCAGGTGGTGTGTACTGGCTCCTCCCCCTATGACCCTCCTCCAGACTCCAGTTAGATTTTTGTGCCCGGCCGAGAAGGGTGCAATTCTAGGTGGCTCTCATAAAGAGCTGCTTAGAGAGTTTAGCTTAGGTTTTTTATTTTACAGTGATTCCTGCTGGCAACAGGATCACTGCAACGAGGGACAGAGGGGAGAAGAAGTGAACTCACCTGCGTGCAGGATGGATTGGCTTCTTGGCTACTGGACATGAAGCTCCAGAGGGACGATCACAGGTACAGCCTGGATGGTCACCGGAGCCACACCGCCGGCCCCCTCACAGATGCTGAAGCAAGAAGAGGTCCAGAATCGGCGGCTGAAGACTCCTGCAGTCTTCTTAAGGTAGCGCACAGCACTGCAGCTGTGCGCCATTTTCCTCTCAGCACACTTCACACGGCAGTCACTGAGGGTGCAGGGCGCTGGGGGGGGGGCGCCCTGGGAGGCAAATGAAAACCTTTAAAAAGGCTAAAAATACCTCACATATAGCCCCAGAGGCTATATGGAGATATTTACCCCTGCCTAAATGTACTAAATAGCGGGAGACGAGCCCGCCGGAAAAGGGGCAGGGCCTATCTCCTCAGCACACGGCGCCATTTTCTGTCACAGCTCCGCTGGTCAGGAAGGCTCCCAGGTCTCTCCCCTGCACTGCACTACAGAAACAGGGTATAACAGAGAGGGGGGGCAAAATAAATGGCAATATATTAATATAAAAGCAGCTATAAGGGAGCACTTAATCATAAGGCTATCCCTGTCATATATAGCGCTTTTTGGTGTGTGCTGGCAGACTCTCCCTCTGTCTCCCCAAAGGGCTAGTGGGTCCTGTCTTCGTATAGAGCATTCCCTGTGTGTCTGCTGTGTGTCGGTACGTGTGTGTCGACATGTATGAGGACGTTATTGGTGTGGAGGCGGAGCAATTGCCAAATATGAGGATGTCACCTTCTAGGGGGTCGACACCAGAATGGATGCCTTTATTTGTGGAATTACGGGATAGCGTCAACTCGCTTAAGCAGTCGTTTGCCGACATGAGGCGGCCGGACACTCAATTAGTGCCTGTCCAGGCGCCTCAAACACCGTCAGGGGCTGTAAAACGCCCCTTGCCTCAGTCGGTCGACACAGACCCAGACACAGGCACTGATTCCGGTGGTGAAGGTGACGAATCAACCGTATTTTCCAGTAGGGCCACACGTTATATGATTTTGGCAATAAAGGAGATGTTACATTTAGCTGATACTACAGGTACCACTAAACAGGGTATTATGTGGGGTGTGAAAAAACTACCAGTAGTTTTTACCGAATCAGAAGAATTAAATGACGTGTGTGATGAAGCGTGGGGTGCCCCGATAAAAAACTGCTAATTTCAAAGAAGTTATTGGCTTTATACCCTTTCCCGCCAGAGGTTAGGGAGCGCTGGGAAACACCTCCTAGGGTGGACAAAGCGCTAACACGCTCATCAAAACAAGTGGCGTTACCCTCTCCTGAGACGGCCGCACTTAAAGATCCATCAGATAGGAGGATGGAAAATATCCAAAAAGGTATATACACACATGCAGGTGTTATACTACGACCAGCTATTGCGACTGCCTGGATGTGCAGTGCTGGGGTAGTTTGGTCAGAGTCCCTGATCGAAAATATTGATACCCTGGACAGGGACAATATTTTACTGTCGTTAGAACAAATAAAGGATGCATTTCTTTATATGCGTGATGCACAGAGAGATATCTGCACACTGGCATCACGGGTAAGTGCTATGTCCATTTCGGCCAGAAGAGCTTTATGGACACGACAGTGGACAGGCGATGCGTAGAGGAGTTATTTGGGGTCGGTCTATCGGATTTGGTGGCCACGGCTACGGCCGGGAAATCCACCTTTCTACCTCAAGTCACTCCCCAACTGAAAAAGGCACCGACCTTTCAACCGCAGCCCTTTCGTTCCTTTAAAAATAAGAGAGCAAAGGGCTATTCATATCTACCACGAGGCAGAGGACGAGGGAAGAGACAGCAACAGGCAGCTCCTTCCCAGGAACAGAAGCCCTCCCCGGCTTCTACAAAAGCCTCAGCATGACGCTGGGGCTTCGCAAGCGGACTCGGGGGCGGTAGGCGGTCGTCTCAAGAATTACAGCGCGCAGTGGGCTCACTCGCAGGTAAATCCCTGGATCCTGCAGATAATATCTCAGGGGTACAGGTTGAAATTAGAGACAGAGCCACCTCGCCGTTTCCTGAAGTCTGCTTTACCAACGTCCCCCTCAGAAAGGGAGACGGTTTTGGAAGCCATTCACAAGCTGTATTCTCAGCAGGTGATAGTCAAGGTACCTCTTCTACAACAAGGGAAGGGGTATTATTCCACTCTTTTTGTGGTACCGAAGCCGGATGGCTCGGTAAGGCCTATTCTAAATCTGAAGTCCTTGAACCTGTACATAAAGAAGTTCAAGTTCAAGATGGAGTCACTCAGAGCAGTGATAGCGAACCTGGAAGAAGGGGACTTTATGGTATCCTTGGACATCAAGGATGCGTATCTCCACGTTCCAATTACCCCTCACACCAGGGGTACCTCAGGTTCGTTGTACAAAACTGTCACTATCAGTTTCAGACGCTGCCGTTTGGTTTGTCCACGGCACCTCGGGTCTTTACAAAGGTAATGGCCGAGATAATATTTCTTCTTCGAAGAAAAGGCGTATTAATTATCCCATACTTGGACGATCTCCTAATAAGGGCAAGGTCCAGAGAACAGCTAGAGATGGGTTTAGCACTATCTCAAGAGGTGCTAAAGCAGCACGGATGGATTCTGAATATTCCAAAATCCCAATTAATGCCGACAACTCGTCTGCTGTTCCTGGGGATGATTCTGGACACAGTTCAGAAAAAGGTTTTTCTTCCCGAAGAAAAAGCCAAGGAGTTATCTGACCTGGTCAGGAACCTCCTAAAACCAGGAAAGGTGTCTGTACATCAATGCACAAGAGTCCTGGGAAAAAATGGTAGCTTCTTACGAAGCAATCCCTTTCGGCAGATTCCATGCAAAGGGATCTGTTGGACAAATGGTCAGGGTCGCATCTTCAGATGCACCTGCGGATAACCCTGTCGCCGAGGACAAGGGTATCCCTTCTGTGGTGGTTGCAGGAGGCTCATCTATTGGAGGGCCGCAGATTCGGCATGCAGGATTGGATCCTGGTGACCACGGAGGCCAGCCTGAGAGGCTGGGGAGCAGTCACACAGGGAAGAAATTTCCAGGGAGTGTGGTCGAGCCTGAAAAAGTCTCTTCACATAAGCATTCTGGAACTAAGAGCAATCTACAATGCTCTAAGCCAGGCGGAACCTCTGCTTCAAGGAAGACCGGTGTTGATCCAGTCGGACAACATCACGGCAGTCGCCCATGTAAACAGACAGGGCGGCACAAGAAGCAGGAGGGCAATGGCAGAAGCTGCCAGGATCCTTCGCTGGGCGGAGAATCACGTGATAGCACTGTCAGCAGTATTCATCCCGGGCGTGGACAACTGGGAAGCAGACTTCCTCAGCAGACACGACCTTCACCCGGGAGAGTGGGGACTTCATCCAGAAGTTTTCCACATGCTATTAAACCGTTGGGTAAAACCAATGGTGGACATGATGGCGTCTCGCCTCAACAAAACACTGGACAGGTATTGCGCCAGGTCAAGAGATCCGCAGGCAATAGCTGTGGACGCGCTGGTAACACCTTGGGTGTACCAGTCGGTATATGTGTTTCCTCCTCTGCCTCTCATACCAAAGGTATTGAGGATTATACGGCAAAGAGGAGTAAGACTAGTGGCTCCGGATTGGCCAAGAAGGACTTGGTACCCGGAACTTCAAGAGATGGTCACGGACGATCCGTGGCCTCTACTTCTGAGAAGGGACCTGCTTCAGCAGGGTACTTGTCTTTTTCAAGACTTACCGCGGCTGCGTTTGACGGCATGGCGTTTGAATGCCAGATCCTAAAAGGAAAAGGCATTCCAGAAGAAGTCATTCCTACCTTGATAAAGGCAAGGAAGGAAGTCACCGCGAAGCATTATCGCCGTATTTGGCGAAAATATGTTGCGTGGTGCGAGCAGCGGAGTGCTCCGATGGAGGAATTTCAACTGGGTCGTTTTCCTACATTTCCTGCAATCAGGATTGTCTATGGGTCTCAAATTGGGATCTATTAAGGTTCAAATTTCGGCCCTATCAATATTCTTCCAAAAAGAATTGGCCTCAGTCCCTGAGGTCCAGATTTTTATCAAAGGAGTACTGCATATACAGCCTCCTGTGGTGCCTAAGGTGGCACCGTGGGATCTAAATGTAGTTTTAGATTTCCTCAAATCCAATTGGTTTGAACCACTAAAGAATGTGGATTTGAAATATCTCACATGGAAAGTGACTATGTTACTGGCCCTGGCTTCGGCCGGGAGAGTATCTGAACTGGCGGCTTTGTTTTATAAAAGCCCTTATTTAATTTTCCATTCGACATAGGGCAGAGCTGCGGACGCGTCCGCATTTTCTCCCTAAGGTGGTATCAGCGTTTCACCTGAACCAGCCTATTGTAGTGCCTGCGGCTACAGACGACTTGAAGGACTCCAAGTTGTTGGACGTTGTCAGAGCCTTAAAAATATACATTTAAAGGACGGCTGGAGTCAGAAAATCTGACTCGCTGTTTATACTGTATGCACCCAACAAGTTGGGTGCACCTGCTTCTAAGCAGTCGATTGCTCGTTGGATTTGTAACAAAATTCAACTTGTACATTCTGTGGCAGGCCTGCCACAGCCTAAATCTGTTAAGGCCCATTCCGCAAGGAAGGTGGGCTCATCTTGGGCGGCTGCCCGAGGGGTCTCGGCATTACAACTCTGCCGAGCAGCTACGTGGTCAGGGGAGAACACGTTTGTAAATTTTTACAAATTTGATACCCTGGCAAAGGAGGACCTGGAGTTCTCTTATTCGGTGCTGCAGAGTCATCCGCACTCTCCCGCCCGTTTGGGAGCTTTGGTATAATCCCCATGGTCCTTTCAGGAACCCCAGCATCCACTTAGGACGATAGAGAAAATAAGAATTTACTTACCGATAATTCTATTTCTCGGAGTCCGTAGTGGATGCTGGGCGCCCATCCCAAGTGCGGATTATCTGCAATACTTGTACATAGTTATTGTTAACTAATTCGGGTTATTGTTTAGGAAGCCATCTTTCAGAGGCTCCTCTGTTATCATACTGTTAACTGGGTTTAGATCACAAGTTGTACGGTGTGATTGGTGTGGCTGGTATGAGTCTTACCCGGGATTCAAAATCCTCCCTTATTGTGTACGCTCGTCCGGGCACAGTACCTAACTGGAGTCTGGAGGAGGGTCATAGGGGGAGGAGCCAGTACACACCACCTGACCTGTAAAAGCTTTACTTTTGTGCCCTGTCTCCTGCGGAGCCGCTATTCCCCATGGTCCTTTCAGGAACCCCAGCATCCACTACGGACTCCGAGAAATAGAATTATCGGTAAGTAAATTCTTATTTTTCTTTCATTTTTCTTTGCGTCATGTGCTGTTTGGGGAGTGTTTTTTGGAAGGGCCATCCTGCGTGACACTGCAGTGCCACTCCTAGATGGGCCAGGTGTTTGTGTCGGCCACTAGGGTCGCTTATCTTACTCACACAGCTACCTCATTGCGCCTCTTTTTTTCTTCTTTGCGTCATGTGCTGTTTGGGGAGTGTTTTTTGGAAGGGCCATCCTGCGTGACACTGCAGTGCCACTCCTAGATGGGCCAGGTGTTTGTGTCGGCCACTAGGGTCGCTTAGCTTACTCACACAGCTACCTCATTGCGCCTCTTTTTTTCTTCTTTGCGTCATGTGCTGTTTGGGGAGTGTTTTTTGGAAGGGCCATCCTGCGTGACACTGCAGTGCCACTCCTAGATGGGCCAGGTGTTTGTGTCGGCCACTAGGGTCGCTTAGCTTACTCACACAGCTACCTCATTGCGCCTCTTTTTTTCTTCTTTGCGTCATGTGCTGTTTGGGGAGTGTTTTTTGGAAGGGCCATCCTGCGTGACACTGCAGTGCCACTCCTAGATGGGCCAGGTGTTTGTGTCGGCCACTAGGGTCGCTTATCTTACTCACACAGCTACCTCATTGCGCCTCTTTTTTTCTTCTTTGCGTCATGTGCTGTTTGGGGAGTGTTTTTTGGAAGGGCCATCCTGCGTGACACTGCAGTGCCACTCCTAGATGGGCCAGGTGTTTGTGTCGGCCACTAGGGTCGCTTAGCTTACTCACACAGCTACCTCATTGCGCCTCTTTTTTTCTTCTTTGCGTCATGTGCTGTTTGGGGAGTGTTTTTTGGAAGGGCCATCCTGCGTGACACTGCAGTGCCACTCCTAGATGGGCCAGGTGTTTGTGTCGGCCACTAGGGTCGCTTAGCTTACTCACACAGCTACCTCATTGCGCCTCTTTTTTTCTTTGCGTCATGTGCTGTTTGGGGAGTGTTTTTTGGAAGGGCCATCCTGCGTGACACTGCAGTGCCACTCCTAGATGGGCCAGGTGTTTGTGTCGGCCACTAGGGTCGCTTAGCTTAGTCATCCAGCGACCTCGGTGCAAATTTTAGGACTAAAAATAATATTGTGAGGTATTCAGAATAGACTGAAAATGAGTGGAAATTATGGTTTTTGAGGTTAATAATACTTTGGGATCAAAATGACCCCCAAATTCTATGATTTAAGCTGTTTTTTAGGGTTTTTTGAAAAAAACACCCGAATCCAAAACACACCCGAATCCGACAAAAAAAATTCGGTGAGGTTTTGCCAAAACGCGGTCGAACCCAAAACACGGCCGCGGAACCGAACCCAAAACCAAAACACAAAACCCGAAAAATTTCAAGTGCACATCCCTAGTATTAATATGAAATTCATAAACCAATGGGGTATGCATCCACAATGAAATGGTAAATGAAGGTCAATGATTTATTAACAATCGCAACACAAAATCAATAATATATGTTTACATCCGGAATAATATTCAATGGGTATGTGCAAAATAACCAATAAAGTGACATGCTCAGAAAGGGAAGGAGGTCTCTCACCATATCCCGAAAATGCGGTGGGCTAACTTGTAAGTTAGCAGATGCGGTTCAAGGCTGAACACCATTGTACTCTATGGCATGCATGTGCAAACTGAAGCCCCCCAGCTGTTGAGAAACTACATATCCCAGCATGCCCTGACACAGATTTAGCATTCCCTGACAGCAAAACTGTCAGGGCATGCTGGGATATGTAGTTTCACAACAGCTGGAGGGCTGCAGTTTGGACATGCCTGCTATATGGTAACTGAGAGTTCCGGCCGTTTTGAGTAAGGAATCCAATATTTGCCTAATTAATTATTCTGTTTATTAAGGCATTATGGAGGGGTATATGAGGACTTTATGGAGACCATTCTCCATCCACTCTTTACAATAGGTCTACATATGACTGAAATGCGTTGTTTGGATAGAGGAGTTGCATATGGAATGACGCTGGTGACTTTATGCTGACAAAATCTACTGCGGTGGTGCCAGGCTGTTCAGCCTTGGACCGCATCTGCTAATTTATAAGCTAGCCCACCGCATATTCGGGATATAGTGAGAGACCTCCTTCCCTTTCTGAGCATCAGTCACTTTATTGGTTATTTCTCTGACGTCCTAGTGGATGCTGGGAACTCCGAAAGGACCATGGGGAATAGCGGGCTCCGAAGGAGGCTGGGCACTCTAGAAAGATTTATGACTACCTGGTGTGCACTGGCTCCTCCCACTATGACCCTCCTCCAAGCCTCAGTTAGATCTTGTGCCCGGCCGAGGTTGGATGCACACTAGGGGCTCTCCTGGGCCCTTAGAAAGAAAGTATATGTTAGGTTTTCTATTTTCAGTGAGACCTGCTGGCAACAGGCTCACTGCAGCGAGGGACTAAGGGGAGAAGAAGCGAACCTGCCTGCTTGCAGCCAGCTTGGGCTTCTTAGGCTACTGGACACCATTAGCTCCAGAGGGATCGACCGCAGGCCCAGCCTTGGTGTTCGGTCCCGGAGCCGCGCCGCCGTCCCCCTTACAGAGCCAGAAGCAAGAAGAGGTCCGGAAAAGCGGCGGCAGAAGACATCAGTCTTCACCAAGGTAGCGCACAGCACTGCAGCTGTGCGCCATTGCTCCTCATACACACTTCACACTCCGGTCACTGAGGGTGCAGGGCGCTTGGGGGGGGCGCCCTGAGCAGCAATAAAAACACCTTGGCTGGAAAAAATACCACAATATATAGCCCCAGAGGCTATATATGTGGTAAATACCCCTGCCAGAATCCAGAAAAAAGCGGGAGAATAGGGCGCTGAAAAGGGGCGGAGCTATCTCCCTCAGACACACTGGCGCCATTTTCTCTTCACAGTGCAGCTGGAAGAAAGCTCCCCAGGCTCTCCCCTGTAGTTTTCAGGCTCAAAGGGTTAAAAAGAGAGGGGGGGCACTAAATTTAGGCGCAATATTGTATATACAAGCAGCTATGGGGGAAAATTCACTCAGTTATAGTGTTAATCCCCACATTATATAGCGCTCTGGTGTGTGCTGGCATACTCTCTCTCTGTCTCCCCAAAGGGCTTTGTGGGGTCCTGTCCTCAGTCAGAGCATTCCCTGTGTGTGTGCGGTGTGTCGGTACGGCTGTGTCGACATGTTTGAGGAGGAGGCTTATATAGTGACGGAGCAGATGCCGATAAATGTGATGTCGCCCCCTGTGGGGCCGACACCAGAGTGGATGGTTAGGTGAAAGGTATTAACCGACAGTGTCAACTCCTTACATAAAAGGGTGGATGACGTAACAGCTGTGGGACAGCCGGCTTCTCAGCCCGCGCCTGCCCAGGCGTCTCAAAGGCCATCAGGGGCTCAAAAACGCCCGCTCATTCAGATGGCAGACACAGATGTCGACACGGAGTCTGACTCCAGTGTCGACAAGGTTGAGACATATACACAATCCACTAGGAACATCCGTGACTTGATCCCGGCAATGAAAAATGTGTTACACATTTCTGACATTAACCTCTAAAAATGGGTTTTTATGTTTGGGGAGAAAAAGCAGGCAGTGTTTTGTTCCCCCATCAGATGAATGAATGAAGTGTGTGAAAAGCGTGGGTTCCCCCTGATAAGAAACTGGTAATTTCTAAAAAGTTTCTGATGGCGTACCTTTTCCCGCCAGAGGATAAGTTACGCTGGGAGATATCCCCTAGGGTGGATAAGGCGCTCACACGGTTGTCAAAATAGGTGGCACTGCCGTTTTAGGAACGGACACTTTGAAGGTACCTGTTGATAAAAAGCAGGAGGCTATCCTGAAGTCTGTATTTACACACTCAGGTACTAGACTGAAACCTGCAGAGCGTGCTGCTGCAGCGTGGTCGGTGACCCTGTCAAACATACTAGTTTGCTAACATGAGAACATATTAAAGACGTCGTCTTATATATGAGGGATGCACAGAGGGATATTTTGCTGGCTGGCATCCAAAATGAATGTAATGTCCATTCTGTCAGGAGGGTATTAGAGACCTGTCACTGGACAGGTGATGCTGACTTTAAAAAGGCGCATAGAGATTCTGCCTTATAAGGGTGAGGAATTATTTGGGGATGGTCTCTGTGACCTCGTATCCGTAGCAACAGCTGGGAAGAAATATTTTTACCTCAGTTTTCCTCACAGACTAAGAAAGCACTGTATTATCAGGTACAGTCCTTTCGGCTTCAGAAAAGCAAGCGGGTCAAAGGCGCTTCCTTTCTGTACAGAGACAAGGGAAGAGGGAAAAAGCTGCACCAGTCAGCCTGTTCCCAGAATCATAATTCTTCTCTCGCTTCCTCTGAGTCCACAGCATGACGCGGGGGCTCCACAGGTGTAGCCAGGTACGGTGGGGGGCCGTCTCAAAAATTTCAGCGATCAGTGGGCTCGCTCACAGGTGGATCCCTGTTTCATTCAAGTAGTATTTCAGGGGTACAAGCTGGAATTCGAGATGTCTTCCCCCCGCCGTTTCCTCAAATATGCCTTGCCGACAACTCCCTCAGGCAGGGAGGCTGTGCTAGAGGCAATTAATAAGCTGTATTCCCAGCAGGTAATACTTAAGGTGCCCCTACTTCAACAAGGACGGGGTTACTATTCCACACGGTTTGGGGTACCGAAACCGCATGGTTCGGTGTGACCCTTTTTTATATTTAAAATCCTTGAACACATACATAAAAAAATTCAAGTTCAAGATGGAATCGCTCAGGGCGGTTATTGCAAGCCTGGACGAGGGGGATTACATGGTATCCCGGGACATCAAGGATGCTTACCTGCATGTCCCCATTTACTATCCTCGCCAGGAGTACCTCAGATTTGTGGTACAGGATTACCATTACCAAGTCCAGACTCTGCCGTTTGGACTGTACATGGCACCGAGGGTGTTACCAAGGTAATGGCCGGAATGATGATACTCCTTCGAAAAAGGGGAGTTTTTAATTATCCTGTACTTGGACAATCTCCTTATAAGGGCGAGGTCCAAGGAGCAGTTGCTAGTCGGGGTAGCACTATTTTGGAAAGTGCTACAACAGCACGGTTGGATTCTAAACAGTCCAAAGTCACAGCTGGTTCCTACGACAGGTCTACTGTTCCTGGGGATGGTTCTGGACACAGACCAGAAATAAGTGTTTCTCCCGGAGGAGAAAGCCAAGGAGCTGTCATCTCTAGTCAGAGACCTCCTGAAGCCAAAACAGTTATCGGTGCATCATTGCACGCGAGTCCTGGGAAAAATGATAGCTTCCTACGAAGCAATCCCATTCGGCAGGTTCCATGCAAGAACTTTTCAGTGGGACCTGTTAGACAAGTGGTCCGGATCACATCTTCAGATGCATCGGCTGATAACCCTGTCTCCAAGGACCAGGGTATCTCTACTGTAGTTGCTGTAGAGTGCCCATCTTCAAGAGGGCCGCAGGTTCAACATACAGGACTAGGTCCTAGTGACCATGGATGCCAGCCTTTGAGGCTGGGGGGCAGTCACACAGGGAAGAAACTTCCAGGGACTTTGGTCAAGTCAGGTGACTTCCCTACATAAATATTCTGGAACTGAGGGCCATTTACAATGCCCTGAGTCAGGCAAGGCCTCTGCTTCAAAACTAGCCGGTCCTGATCCAATCAGACAACATAACGGCAGTCGCCCATGTAAACCAACAGGGCGGCACAAGAAGCAGGATGGCGATGGCAGAAGCCACAAGGATTCTCCGATGGGCGGAAAATCATGTGTTAGCACTGTCAGCAGTGTTCATTCCCGGAGTGGACAACTGGGAAGCAGATCTTCTCAGCAGACACGACTTCCACCCGAGAGAGTGGGGACTTCATCCAGAAGTCTTCCAAAGGATTGTACACCATTGGGAAAGGCCACAGGTGGACATGAAGGCGTCCCGCCTCAACAAAAAGCTATAAAAGATATTGCGCCAGGTCAAGGGACCTTCAGGCGATAGCTGTGGACGCTCTGGTAACACCGTGGGTGTACCAGTCGGTTTATGTGTTCCCCCCTCTGCCTCTCATACCAAAGGTACTGAGAATAATAAGAAGGCGAGGAGTAAGAACGATACTCGTGGTTCCGGATTGGCCAAGAAGAGCCTGGTACCCAGAACTTCAAGAAATTATATCAGAGGACCCATGGCCTCTGCCGCTCAGACAGGACCTGCTGCAACAGGGGCCCTGTCTGTTCCAAGACTTACCGCGGCTACGTTTTGATGGCATGGCGGTTGAACGCCGGATCCTAAAGGAAATGGGCATTCCGGAGGAAGTCATTCCTACGCTGATTCAAGCCAGGAAAGATGTAACTGCAAAACATTATCACCGCATATGGCGGAAATATGTTGCTTGGTGTGAGGCCAAAAAAGGCCCCAACAGAGGAATTTCAACTAGGTCAATTTCTGCATTTCCTACAAGCAGGAGTGTCTATGGGCCTAAAATTAGGCTCCATTAAGATACAGATCTCGGCTCTGTCGATTTTCTTCCAGAAAGAATTAGCTTCAGTACCTGAAGTTCAGACATTGTAAAAGGAGTGCTGCATATTCAGCCCCCGGTTGTGCCTCCAGTGGCACCTTGGGATCTCAACGTGGTGTTGAGTTTCTTAAAATCACATTGGTTTGAACCACTAAAAACCGTGGATCTAAAATATCTCACGCGGAAAGTGGTCATGTTATTGGCCTTGGCTTCGGCCAGGCGTGTATCAGAATTGGCGGCTTTGTCATATAAAAGTCCTTATCTGATTTTCCATATGGATAGGGCAGAATTGAGGACTCGTCCCCAGTTTCTCCCTAAGGTGGTATCAGCTTTTCACTTGAACCAACCTATTGTGGTGCCTGCGGCTACTAGGGACTTGGAGGATTCCAAGTTACTGGACGTAGTCAGGGCCTTGAAAAATTATGTTTCCAGGACGGCTAGAGTCAGGAAAATTGACTCGCTATTTATCCTGTATGCACCCAACAGGCTGGGTGCTCCTGCTTCTAAGCAGACTATCGCTCGCTGGATCTGTGACACGATTCAGCAGGCGCATTCTGCGGCTGGACTGCCGCATCCTAAATCAGTGAAAGCCCATTCCACAGGGAAGGTGGGCTCATCTTGGGCAGCTGCCCGAGGGGTCTCGGCTTTACAATTTTGCCGAGCTGTTACTTGGTCAGGGGCAAACACGTTTGCAAAATTCTACAAATTTGATACCCTGGCTGAGGAGGACCTTGAGTTCTCTCATTCGGTGCTGCAGAGTCATCCGCACTCTCCCGCCCGTTTGGGAGCTTTGGTATAATCCCCATGGTCCTTTCGGAGTTCCCAGCATCCACTAGGACGTCAGAGAAAATAAGATTTTACTCACCGGTAAATCTATTTCTCGTAGTCCGTAGTGGATGCTGGGCGCCCATCCCAAGTGCGGATTGTCTGCAATACTTGTAAATAGTTATTGCTAACTAAAGGGTTATTGTTGAGCCATCTGTTGAGAGGCTTCATACTGTCAAACTGGATATAGTATCACGAGTTGTACGGTGTGATTGGTGTGGCTGGTATGAGTCTTACCCGGGATTCAAAATCCTTCCTTATTATGTCAGCTCGTCCGGGCACAGTGTCCTAACTGAGGATTGGAGGAGGGTCATAGTGGGAGAAGCCAGTGCACACCAGGTAGTCATAAATCTTTCTAGAGTGCCCAGCCTCCTTCGGAGCCCGCTATTCCCCATGGTCCTTTCGGAGTTCCCAGCATCCACTACGGACTACGAGAAATAGATTTACCGGTGAGTAAAATCTTATTTTCTCTTACGTCCTAGGGGATGCTGGGGTCCACATTAGTACCATGGGGGTATAGATGGGTCCACAAGGAGCCATTGGCACTTTAAGAGTTTGTGAGTGTGTGCTGGCTCCTCCCTCTGCCCCTCCTACCAGACTCCGTTTAAAAAATGTGCCCGGTGGAGCCGGTCACAGCTAGGGGAGCTCTACAGAGTTTCTCTAGTAAAGTTTATCTTAGAGTTTATTATTTTATAGGGAGGCTGCTGGCAACGGCCTCCCTGCTTCGTGGGAGTAGTGTCCGCCCTGCGGGGTCTGAGCCACTATCTCCGCCGACTGGACCCTGAGCTCCAGAGGGGATAGTTCGTTCCTGCCACAGGAGATCGCTCACCCCGGCAGCATGCCGCCACCCCCTTACAGAGCTGAAGATTTGTTGCGAGTGAGTCACTGACAACCCCCTAGCAAACTGGGGGGGGGTGGACGGTGAAGATGGCGGCATAAGGGTAGGAGCGCAGTATTAACTGCTCTGGAGGCTCAGCGGTACATAGTGGGGCGCCCTGAGCCAGCGCCTACACTGGACACACAGCCTGTCAGGGTCCCCGGATCTCAGTCAGCATAAAGCTCCAGGCCAGTATAATCCTATGAAGAGCGGGAAGACAGTGCCATTTTGGGGGCGGAGCTTCTCAGAGCAGATCCAGCAGCGTTCAGCGCCATTTTCCTGCCTGCAGAACGCTGGCAGTGAAGAGCAAGTCTCTCCGCAGCAACTCCAGCTATCTATCACGGTAGAAGGGGGGGGGGGAGGGGGAGGCTGCAAAATGACTGTGTAACCTATTAAGGTGCACAGTCAGTGTTGATAGGGGGTCTCCCTTTATATTATGTCTCTCTTGCCATTCTTGGGGGTGAAACTCTGCCCTCCCCTGTGTGTGTGTGGAGTGTCTGTGGTCTCCATTAAGCAATGTCCACGGACTCTGTGTCATGTGCTGCAGAGGATATGTCCTCTCAGGATGATCCCATTCCATGTAATCAGGATTGCACTGGTTTAGCACAGATTCCAGCAAGGGAGCCTGAGTGGTTATCCTCTATAAAATCTATGATATCTCAGATTTCAGATAGGGTTGCACAAAATGAATCTGCAACTCAGGCTTTACAGAACTCTATGGCAGTCTGGCCCAGTTCTGGTACATCAGGGCTCCTTGCTGTATATTCATATAAACGTGCTCTTGGTCAGATCATGCAGGATGATACCAATTCTGATACTGCAGACGTGACTGGGATGTGTTGCGGGGGGCTGCATATCTTGCAAAAGGGGTACCAGACGGGTCTGTGAGACCCATTCTGAATCTGAAGTCCTTGAATCCTTACCTGACGGTTTTCAAATTGAAGATGGAATCTTTGAGAGCGGTGGTTGCAGGCCTAGAACAACAGGAATTCCTTGTGTCCCTGGATATCAAGGACGCTTACTTACATATCCCATATTTGGCCTCCTCATCAGGCCTATCTGAGGTTTGCCCTGCTGAACGATCACTACCAGTTTCAGGCGTTACCCTTTGGCCTGTCTACAGCTCCGAGGGTGTTCACGAAGGTGATGGCGGAAATGGTGTTTCAACTCAGGATCCAGGGGGTCAATGTTATTCCATACCTGGACGATCTCCTGATAAAAGTGAGCTCCAGGGAGCTTCTATTGCTCCATATAGATTGCATAATCCAACTTTTGTCACACCACGGGTGGATCCTCAATCTGCGGAAGTCCCACCTGGAACCATCTCAACGGCTCCTGTTTCTGTGGATGCTACTGGATACTGTAGCACAGAAAGTGCAGAAAGTGTTCCTCCCAGAGGACAAAGTAAGAACACTTCAAGAAATGGTTCGCATGGTGCTCTGACCTGCTCGGGTCTCCAGTCATCTTTGCATAAAATTGTTGGGAAAGATGGTGGCCTCGTATGAGGCGAATCAATTCGGAAAGGTTTCATGCCAGACCGTTCCAGTTGGACATCCTGAACAAGTGGTCCAGTTCCCATCTTCAGAAGCACCAGATGTTTCGGCTCAGGCCAGAATCTCTCTCCTATGGTGGCTACAGTCTTCCAACCTGCTGGAAGGTCGACACTTTGGGATTCAGTATTGGATCTTCCTCACGATGGGTGTAGTATGGCTGACCGGTGGTCAGGATGGGTGTAGTATGGCTGACCGCCGGTCTCCTGACCGCCGGTCAGCTTACCGACGCCGGGATCCGGCAGCATACCGACGCCGGGATCCCGGCGGGGAGGGGCGAGTGCAGCAAGCCCCTTGTGGGCTCGGTGGCGACCTGCGGTCGCCACGGGTTCTATTCCCACTCTGGGTGTCGTGGACACCCACGAGTGGAAAATAAGATTTTACTTACCGATAAATCTATTTCTCGGAGTCCGTAGTGGATGCTGGGGTTCCTGAAAGGACCATGGGGAATAGCGGCTCCGCAGGAGACAGGGCACAAAAAGTAAAGCTTTTTCCGATCAGGTGGTGTGCACTGGCTCCTCCCCCTATGACCCTCCTCCAGACTCCAGTTAGGTACTGTGCCCGGACGAGCGTACACAATAAGGGAGGATTTTGAATCCCGGGTAAGACTCATACCAGCCACACCAATCACACCGTACAACTTGTGATTTAAACCCAGTTAACAGTATGATAACAGCGGAGCCTCTGAAAGATGGCTTCCTACAACAATAACCCGAATAAGTTAACAATAACTATGTACAATTTATGCAGATAATCCGCACTTGGGATGGGCGCCCAGCATCCACTACGGACTCCGAGAAATAGATTTATCGGTAAGTAAAATCTTATTTTCTCTATCGTCCTAGTGGATGCTGGGGTTCCTGAAAGGACCATGGGGATTATACCAAAGCTCCCAAACGGGCGGGAGAGTGCGGATGACTCTGCAGCACCGAATGAGAGAACTCCAGGTCCTCCTTAGCCAGAGTATCAAATTTGTAAAATTTTACAAACGTGTTCTCCCCTGACCACGTAGCTGCTCGGCAAAGTTGTAATGCCGAGACCCCTCGGGCAGCCGCCCAAGATGAGCCCACCTTCCTTGTGGAGTGGGCCTTTACAGATTTAGGCTGTGGCAGGCCTGCCACAGAATGTGCCAGTTGGATTGTGCTACAGATCCAACGAGCAATCGTCTGCTTAGACGCAGGAGCACCCATCTTGTTGGGTGCATACAATATAAACAACGAGTCAGATTTTCTGACTCCAGCTGTTCTTGCAATATATATTTTTAATGCTCTGACAACGTCCAGTAACTTGGAGTCCTCCAAGTCACTTGTAGCCGCAGGCACTACAATAGGCTGGTTCAGATGAAATGCTGACACCACCTTAGGGAGAAAATGCGGACGAGTCCGCAGTTCTGCCCTGTCCGAATGGAAAATCAGATATGGGCTTTTGTAAGATAAAGCTGCCAATTCTGACACTCTCCTGGCAGAAGCCAGGGCTAGAAGCATGGTCACTTTCCAAGTGAGATATTTCAAATCCACCTTATTTAGTGGTTCAAACCAATGAGATTTTAGAAAATCCAAAACTACATTGAGATCCCACGGTGCCACTGGAGGCACCACAGGAGGCTGTATATGCAGCACTCCCTTCACAAAGGTCTGGACTTCAGGGACTGAAGCCAATTCTTTTTGAAAGAAAATCGACAGGGCCGAAATTTGAACCTTAATAGATCCCAATTTGAGACCCATAGACAATCCTGATTGCAGGAAATGTAGGAATCGACCCAGTTGAAATTCCTCCGTCGGAGCACTCCGATCTTCGCACCACGCAACATATTTTCGCCAAATTCGGTGATAATGTTGCACGGTTACTTCTTTCCTTGCTTTAATCAAAGTAGGAATGACTTCTTCCGGCATGCCTTTTTCCATTAGGATCCGGCGTTCAACCGCCATGCCGTCAAACGCAGCCGCGGTAAGTCTTGAAACAGACAGGGACCCTGCTGAAGCAAGTCCCTCCTTAGAGGTAGAGGCCACGGATCTTCCGTGATCATCTCTTGAAGTTCCGGGTACCAAGTCCTTCTTGGCCAATCCGGAACCACTAGTATCGTTCTTACGCCTCTTTGCCGTATAATTCTCAATACTTTTGGTATGAGAGGCAGAGGAGGAAACACATACACCGACTGGTACACCCAAGGCGTTACCAGCGCGTCCACAGCTATTGCCTGCGGATCTCTTGACCTGGCGCAATACCTGTCCAGTTTTTTGTTGAGGCGAGACGCCATCATGTCCACCATTGGTCTTTCCCAACGGGTTACCAGCATGTGGAAGACTTCTGGATGAAGTCCCCACTCTCCCGGGTGAAGATCGTGTCTGCTGAGGAAGTCTGCTTCCCAGTTGTCCACTCCCGGGATGAACACTGCTGATAGCGCTATCACATGATTCTCTGCCCAGCGAAGAATCCTTGCAGCTTCTGCCATTGCACTCCTGCTTCTTGTGCCGCCCTGTCTGTTCACATGGGCGACTGCCGTGATGTTGTCCGACTGGATCAACACCGGTTTTCCCTGAAGCAGAGGTTCTGCCTGGCTTAGAGCATTGTATATTGCTCTTAGTTCCAGAATGTTTATGTGAAGAGACGTTTCAAGGCTCGTCCATACTCCCTGGAAGTTTCTTCCTTGTGTGACTGCTCCCCAGCCTCTCAGGCTGGCGTCCGTGGTCACCAGGATCCAATCCTGTATGCCGAATCTGCGGCCCTCCAATAGATGAGGACTCTGCAACCACCACAGAAGAGACACCCTTGTCCTTGGAGACAGGGTTATCCGTAGGTGCATCTGAAGATGCGACCCTGACCATTTGTCCAACAGATCCCTTTGGAAAATTCTTGCGTGGAATCTGCCGAATGGAATTGCTTCGTAAGAAGCTACCATTTTTCCCAGGACTCTTGTGCATTGATGTACAGACACCTTTCCTGGTTTTAGGAGGTTCCTGACAAGCTCGGATAACTCCTTGGCTTTTTCCTCCGGGAGAAAAACCTTTTTCTGAACCGTGTCCAGAATCATCCCTAGGAACAGCAGACGAGTTGTCGGCATTAACTGGGATTTTGGAATATTCAGAATCCACCCGTGCTGTTTTAGCACTTCTTGAGACAGTGCTAATCCCATCTCTAGCTGTTCTCTGGACCTCGCCCTTATTAGGAGATCGTCCAAGTATGGGATAATTAATACGCCTTTTCTTCGAAGAAGAATCATCATCTCGGCCATTACCTTTGTAAAGATCCGAGGTGCCGTGGACAATCCGAACGGCAGCGTCTGAAACTGATAGTGACAGTTTTGTACAACGAACCTGAGGTACCCCTGGTGTGAGGGGTAAATTGGAACGTGGAGATACGCATCCTTGATGTCCAAGGATACCATAAAGTCCCCCTCTTCCAGGTTCGCTATCACTGCTCTGAGTGACTCCATTTTGAACTTGAACTTCTTTATGTACAGGTTCAAGGACTTCAGATTTAGAATAGGCCTTACCGAGCCATCCGGCTTCGGTACCACAAAAAGAGTGGAATAATACCCCTTCCCTTGTTGTAGAAGAGGTACCTTGACTATCACCTGCTGAGAGTACAGCTTGTGAATGGCTTCCAAAACCGTCTCCCTTTCGGAGGGGGACGTTGGTAAAGCAGACTTCAGGAAACGGCGAGGTGGATCCGTCTCTAATTCCAACCTGTACCCTTGAGATATTATCTGCAGGATCCAGGGATCTACCTGCGAGTGAGCCCACTTCGCGCTGTAATTTTTGAGACGACCGCCCACCATCCCCGAGTCCGCTTGAGGAGCCCCAGCGTCATGCTGAGGCTTTTGTAGAAGCCGGGGAGGGCTTCTGTTCCTGGGAAGGAGCTGCGTGTTGCTGTCTCTTCCCTCGACCTTTGCCTCGTGGCAAATATGAATAGCCCTTTGCTCTCTTATTTTTAAAGGAACGAAAGGGCTGCGGTTGAAAAGTCGGTGCCTTTTTCTGTGGGGGAGTGACTTGAGGTAGAAAGGTGGATTTCCCGGCTGTAGCCGTGGCCACCAAATCTGATAGACCGACTCCAAATAACTCCTCCCCTTTATACGGCAAAACTTCCATATGCCGTTTTGAATCCGCATCACCTGACCACTGTCGCGTCCATAAAGCTCTTCTGGCCGAAATGGACATAACACTTACCCGTGATGCCAGTGTGCAGATATCCCTCTGTGCATCACGCATATAAAGAAATGCATCCTTTATTTGTTCTAACGACAGTAAAATATTGTCCCTGTCCAGGGTATCAATATTTTCAATCAGGGACTCTGACCAAACTACCCCAGCACTGCCCATCCAGGCAGTCGCTACAGCTGGTCGTAGTATAACACCTGCATGTGTGTATATACTTTTTTGGATATTTTCCATCCTCCTATCTGATGGATCTTTAAGTGCGGCCGTCTCAGGAGAGGGTAACGCCACTTGTTTAGATAAGCGTGTTAGCGCCTTGTCCACCCTAGGAGGTGTTTCCCAGCGCTCCCTAACCTCTGGCGGGAAAGGGTATAATGCCAATAATTTCTTTGAAATTATCAGTTTTTTATCAGGGGCAACCCACGCTTCATTACACACGTCATTTAATTCTTCTGATTCAGGAAAAACTATAGGTAGTTTTTTCATACCCCACATAATACCCTGTTTAGTGGTACCTGTAGTATCAGCTAAATGTAACGCCTCCTTCATTGCCAAAATCATATAACGTGTGGCCCTACTGGAAAATACGGTTGATTCGTCACCGTCACCACTGGAGTCATCGCCTGTGTCTGGGTCTGTGTCGACCGACTGAGGCAAACGGCGTTTCACAGCCCCTGACGGTGTTTGAGTCGCCTGGACAGGCACTAATTGATTGTCCGGCCGCCTCATGTCGTCAAACGACTGCTTTAGCGTGTTGACACTATCCCGTAGTTCCATAAATAAAGGCATCCATTCCGGTGTCGACTCCCTAGGGGGTGACATCCTCATATTTGGCAATTGCTCCGCCTCCACACCAATATCGTCCTCATACATGTCGACACACACGTACCGACACACAGCAGACACACAGGGAATGCTCCTAACGAAGACAGGACCCACTAGCCCTTTGGGGAGACAGAGGGAGAGTTTGCCAGCACACACCAAAAGCGCTATATATATATATCAGGGATAGCCTTATAATAAGTGCTCCCTTATAGCTGCTTTGTTATATCAAATTATCGCCATAAATGTGCCCCCCCCTCTCTGTTTTACCCTGTTTCTGTAGTGCAGTGCAGGGGAGAGACTTGGGAGCCGTCCTGACCAGCGGAACTGTGAGAGGAAATGGCGCCGTGTGCTGAGGAGATAGGCCCCGCCCCTTTTCTGGCGGGCTCGTCTCCCGCTATTTAGAGAAATTAGGCAGGGGTTAAATATCTCCATATAGCCTCTAGGGCTATATGTGAGGTATTTTTAGCCTTTATAGGTAATCATTTTGCCTCCCAGGGCGCCCCCCTCCCAGCGCCCTGCACCCTCAGTGACTGCCGTGTGAAGTGTGCTGAGAGGAAAATGGCGCACAGCTGCAGTGCTGTGCGCTACCTTTTGAAGACTGCAGGAGTCTTCAGCCGCCGATTCTGGACCTCTTCTGTCTTCAGCATCTGCAAGGGGGCCGGCGGCGTGGCTCCGGTGACCATCCAGGCTGTACCCGTGATCGTCCCTCTGGAGCTTGATGTCCAGTAGCCAAGAAGCCAATCCATCCTGCACGCAGGTGAGTTGACTCCTTCTCCCCTCAGTCCCTCGCTGCAGTGATCCTGTTGCCAGCAGGAATCACTGTAAAATAAAAAACCTAGCTAAACTTTTTCTAAGCAGCTCTTTAGGAGAGCCACCTAGATTGCACCCTTCTCGGCCGGGCACAAAAATCTAACTGGAGTCTGGAGGAGGGTCATAGGGGGAGGAGCCAGTGCACACCACCTGATCGGAAAAAGCTTTACTTTTTGTGCCCTGTCTCCTGCGGAGCCGCTATTCCCCATGGTCCTTTCAGGAACCCCAGCATCCACTAGGACGATAGAGAAATAGTCCCTGTTGGTCGGCATGCCGACCATCGGGATACTGAGCCGGTGGGATGGAGGAGGAGGTCATGTGACCGCCGGTCACATGAATACCACCCCTCACGATGGATGCGAGTCTGAGAGGATGGGGCGCTGTCACCCAGGGGGCACAGTTCCAGGGTGGGTGGTCTGCCCAAGAAGCCCTTCTTCCGATCAACATTCTGGAACTTCGGGCTATCTACAATGCTCTGATTCAGGCATCCCCTCTACTCTGGGATCACGTGATCCAGGTGTATTCGGACAACGCCACGGCAGAAAAAACAAGAAGTGACTTTCCCCCCTTCACATGAATTAAATGAATTATGTGGAAAAGCCTGGGAATCCCCTGAAAGGAAGGTAATAATTCCCAAGAGGTTGCTCATGGTGTATCCTTTCCCGCCAATGGACAGGTTACGCTGGGAATCCCCTCCCAGGGTAGACAAGGCGTTAACGCGCTTATCAAAGAAGGTGGCCCTGCCGTCTCAGGATACGCCGCCCTAAAGGATCCTGCAGATAGAAAGCAGGAAGCAATCCTTAAGGCTGTGTATACACATTCTAGTACTCTCCTGAGGCCAGCCATCGCTTCAGCATGGATGTGCAGTGCAGTAGCAGCAGGGACAGATACTCTGTCGGAGGAGTTAGATACCCTGAACAGGGATACTATTTTGCTGACCCTGGGACATATTAAAGACCCTGTCCTATATATGCGGGATGCCCAGAGGGACATTTGCTCACTGAGTTTAGGGTAAGCACAATGTCCATTTCTGCCAGAAGGGTCTTATGGACTCAGAAATGGACAGGGGATGCTGATTCTAAAAGACATATGGAAGTTTTACCATATAAGGGTGAGGACTTGTTTGGGGATGGTCTCTCGGACCTGGTTTCCACAGCTACAGATGGGAAGTCACAATTCTTGCCATATGTTTCCTCACAACCTAAGAGAGCACCGTATTATCAAATGCAGTCCTTTCGTCCCCAAAAGAACAAAAGGGGGCATCTTTCCTTGCCAGAGGTAAGGGAAAAGGAAGAAGTCCTCCCGGGCCTCCTCTAAGTCTACCGCATGACGCTGGGGCTCTACAGGCGGAGCCAGGAGCGGTGGGGACGCATCTCAAGAATTTCAGCCACCAGTGGGTATGTTCACGGGTGGATCCTTGGGCGATACAAATTGTGTCTCAGGGATACAAGCTGGGATTCGAACAGACGCCCCCTCAACGTTTCCTGAAATCTGCCTTGCCGGCCTCCCCCATGGAGAGGGAAGTAGTGCTGGCTGCAATTCACAAACTATGGCCCTCATTCCGAGTTGTTCGCTCGTTCTTTTTCATCGCATCGCAGTGAAAATCCGCTTAGTACGCATGCGCAAAGTTCGCACTGCGACTGCGCCAAGTAACTTTACTATGAAGAAAGTATTTTTACTCACGGCTTTTTCTTCGCTCCGGCGATCGTAATGTGATTGACAGGAAATGGGTGTTACTGGGCGGAAACACGGCGTTTCAGGGGCGTGTGGCTGAAAACGCTACCGTTTCCGGAAAAAACGCAGGAGTGGCCGGAGAAACGGTGGGAGAGCCTGGGCGAACGCTGGGTGTGTTTGTGACGTCAACCAGGAACGACAAGCACTGAACTGATCGCACAGGCAGAGTAAGTCTGGAGCTACTCTGAAACTGCTAAGTAGTTAGTAATCGCAATATTGCGAATACATCGGTCGCAATTTTAAGAAGCTAAGATTCACTCCCAGTAGGCGGCGGCTTAGCGTGTGTAACTCTGCTAAATTCGCCTTGCGACCGATCAACTCGGAATGAGGGCCTATATCTCCAGCAGGTGGTGGTAAAGGTTCCCCTACTTCAGCAGGGAAGGAGCTACTATTCCACCATGTTGTGGTACCGAAACCGGACGGTTTGGTCAGGCCAATTTTGAATTTAAAGTCCCTGAACATTTACATAAAAAAATTCAAGTTCAAAATGGAATCAATCAGAGCGGTCATTGCCAGCCTGGAAGAGGCGGATTTCATGGTGTTGCTGGACATCAAGGATGCTTACTTGCATGTCCCCATTTATCCACCTCATCAGGAGTACCTCAGGTTTGTGGTACAGGACTGTCATTACCAATTCCAGACGTTGCCGTTTGGCCTGTCCACGGCACCGAGAATATTTACCAAGGTGATGGCGGAGATGATGGTACTCCTTCGGATGCAAGGAGTTACAGTTATCCCATACTTGGACGATCTCCTCATAAAGGCGAGGTACAGGGAGCAGTTGCTGATCAATGTAGCACATTCTCAGGAAGTGTTGAGACAGCACGGTTGGATCCTGAATATTCCAAAGTCGCAGCTGATTCCTACGACACGTCTGCCCTTCCTGGGCATGAGTCTGGACACAGACCAGAAAAAGGTGTTTCTCCCGGAGGAGAAGGCCCAGGAGCTCGTGACTCTGGTCAGAGGTCTCCTAAAACCAAAACAGGTATCGGTGCATCACTGCACGCAAGTCTTGGGAAAGATGGTGGCGTCATACGAAGCCATTCCCTTCGGCAGGTTCCATGCCAGGATTTTTCAGTGGGATCTGCTGGACAAGTGGTCCGGATCGCATCTTCAGATGCATCGGCTGATCACCCTGTCCCCCAGGGCCAGGGTGTCTCTTCTGTGGTGGCTGCAGAGTGCTCACCTACTCGAGGGTCGCAGGTTCGGCATACAGGACTGGGTCCTGGTGACCACGGATGCAAGCCTCCGAGGGAGGGGGGCAGTCACTCAGGGAAGAAACTTCCAAGGACTGTGGTCAAGTCAGGAGATTTGTCTGCACATCAATATCCTGGAACTAAGGGCAATTTACAACGCCCTGAGTTAAGCGGAGCCTCTGCTCCGAGACAAACCAGTGCTGATCCAGTCAGACAACATCACTGCGGTCGCCCATGTAAACCGCCAGGGCGGCACAAGAAGCAAGGTGGCAATGGCGGAAGCCACCAGGATTCTTCGTTGGGCGGAGAATCACATACAAGCACTGTCAGCAGTGTTCATTCCAGGAGTGGACAACTGGGAAGCAGACTTCCTCAGCAGACACGACCTACACCCAGGAGAATGGGGACTTCATCAAGAAGTCTTCTCGCAGATTGTAAGTCTTTGGGAAATGCCACAAGTGGACATGATGGTGTCCCGTCTAAACAAAAAGCTAAAAAGGTATTGCGCCAGGTCAAAGGACCCTCAGGCAATAGCTGTGGACGCTCTGGTAACGCCGTGGGTGTTCCAGTCAGTCTGTGTTTCCTCCTCCACCTCTCATACCCAAGGTGTTGAGGATCGTAAGGAGAAAAGAAGTAAGAACTATACTCATGGTTCCGGATTGGCCAAGAAGAACTTGGTACCCGGAACTGCAAGAAATGCTCACAGAGGACCCGTGGCCTCTGCCTCTAAGACAGGACCTGTTGCAACAGGGGCCCTGTCTGGTCTAAGACTTACCGCGGCTGAACGCCGAATCCTAGTAGAAAAGGGCATTCCGGAGGAAGTTATTCCTATGCTAATAAAGGCTAGGAAGGACGTGACAGCAAAGCATTATCATCGGATGTGGCGAAAATATGTTGCTTGGTGTGAGGACAGGAAGGCCCCTACAGAGGAATTCCAGATTGGGTGATTCCTACACTTCCTGCAGTCAGGTGTGACTATGGGCCTAAAACTAGGGTCCATAAAGGTCCAGATTTCGACCCTATCCATTTTCTTTCAAAAGGAACTTGCTTCACTACCTGAGGTTCAGACATTTGTTAAAGGTGTGCTGCATATTCAGCCCCTTTTTGTGCCACCAGTGGCACCGTGGGATCTCAACGTAGTTTTGGATTTCCTGAAATCCCACTGGTTTGAGCCACTTAAGACAGTGGAGCTCAAGTATCTCACTTGGAAAGTGGTCATGCTGTTGGCCTTGGCTTCTGCTAGGTGTGTGTCAGAATTGGCGGCTTTATCATGTAAAAGCCCCTACCTGATTTTCCATGTAGATAGGGCAGAATTGTGGACCCGTCCGCAGTTTCTGCCAAAGGTGGTGTCATCTTTTCACCTGAACCAACCTATTGTGGTGCCTGCAGCTACTCGTGACTTGGAGGACTCCAAGTTACTCGATGTAGTCCGGGCTTTGAAGATTTATGTTTCTAGAACAGCTGGAGTTAGAAAGACTTACTCGCTGTTCATACTGTATGCACCCAACAAGCTGGGTGCACCTGCTTCAAAGCAAACTATTGCTCGCTGGATCTGTAACACGATTCAGCAGGCTCATTCTGCGGCAGGATTGCCGCATCCAAAATCAGTAAAAGCCCATTCCACAAGGAAGGTGGGTTCTTCTTGGGCGGCTGCCCGAGGGGTCTCGGCATTACAACTTTGCCGAGCAGCTACTTGGTCGGGTTCAAACACGTTTGCTAAGTTCTACAAGTTTGATACCCTGGCTAAGGAGGACCTAGAGTTTGCTCATTCGGTGCTGCAGAGTCATCCGCACTCTCCCGCCCGTTTGGGAGCTTTGGTATAATCCCCCTGGTCCTTACGGAGTCCCCAGCATCCACTAGGACGTTAGAGAAAATAAGATTTTACTCACCGGTAAATCTATTTCTCGTAGTCTGTAGTGGATGCTGGGCGCCCGTCCCAAGTGCGGACTATCTGCAATACGTGTATATAGTTATTGCGTAATAAGGTTTTTTTTTGTTATGAGCCATCCGTTCAGTGAGGCTCAGTTTATGTTCATACTGTTAACTGGGTAAGTTTATCACAAGTTGTACGGTGTGATTAGTGTGACTGGTATGAGTCTTACCCTGGGTTCCAAATCCTTTCCTTGTAATGTCAGCTCTTCCGGGCACAGTTTCCTTAACTGAGGTCTGGAGGAGGGGCATAGAGGGAGGAGCCAGTGCACACCAGATATAGTACCTAATCTTTCTTTAGAGTGCCCAGTCTCCTGCGGAGCCCGTCTATTCCCCATGGTCCTTACGGAGTCCCCAGCGTCCACTACGGACTACGAGAAATAGATTTACCGGTGAGTAAAATCTTATTTTTTTTTCCAGATTCCTGTATCATGTCTGCAACCGCTGCTGTATCTGCATGCAAAATGCTACGTTGGTGTTTTCATGGAAAACGCGTACCATTTCATATGCAGTTACAGCAGCAGTCAGCAATGCGACTTAGACGCATTTAAACTGAAAAGTAGCTACTGAGACACAGCATGGTTTGACTAAAAGGGCTGTTTAACATGACCGCAGCAAGGATCTAGGAGGACACATCTGTAGTACATTTTTTTTTTTACTTTTTTTTTTAACATATTGCCATGCTGACTGAGGTGCTGGAGGAACATAAGAATGAGTAGGATTCTACATGATGTCACTGTGATATAGCAGTGTGTATGCACACTGACGGCCTGGGAGAAGAAACGCTAGGTGATTTCGCACCTGGAGTGAATTGCTTAGTGTGTACGGACCTGGGCCCTCATTCCGAGTTGTTCGCTCGCAAGCTGCTTTTAGCAGCTTTACACACGCTAAGCCACCGCCTACTGGGAGTGAATCTTAGCTTCTTAAAATTGCGAACGAAAGATTCGCAATATTGCGAAAAGACATCTCTGTGCAGTTTCTTAGTAGCTCGAGACTTACTCTGCCAGTGCGATCAGTTCAGTGCTTGTCGTTCCTGGTTTGACGTCACAAACACACCCAGCGTTCGCCCAGACACTCCTCCGTTTCTCCAGCCACTCCCGTGTTTTTCCCAGAAACGGTAGCGTTTTTTCACACACTCCCATAAAACGGCCTGTTTCCGCCCAGAAACACCCACTTCCTGTCAATCACATTACGATCACCAGAACGAAGAAAAAACCGTGAGTAAAATACCTAACTGCATAGCAAATTTACTTGGCGCAGTCGCACTGCGGACATTGCGCATGCGCACTAAGCGGAAAATCGCTGCGATGCGAAAAAATTTACCGAGCGAACAACTCTGAATGACCACCCTTAATCAGTGATATGTGCAACTGCACTTAAGCTGGGCACGCAGACTATATATCGTCCGATATTAGTCTGCCGTGGATTGGAATATATCTGCCATATCGTCTAGTGTGTACCCCTAATAGCTCGCTCCTGTGAGTCAATTGCCACTTGATCCTGTTTTGTGCGCAGTGGTATGATACTGCCAACAACTGCATGCATTCTAAATTCGCCCTGAACGATACAACGATTGGCCACACACCAGTGAACGATTCGGTCGTTTTGATGTGTACCCGGCCTAAGTGGTGGTCACCACTAGAGGGCAGAACAGCAGTTAAACGGCTACAAGTCTGCAAACCAAAGTATGTCCCTGAAAGCTTGTTTTAGGGGTACTTGCCCTATTATGCCCAAGAGAAGATTTGGTCTCAAACTTAATATCCTCAAGCCATTCCAGATAGAGGGAATGTTACAAAGTGTTCTGTGACTTGAAGTGATTAGTAAAACAAGTGCTCAAAGTGAAGCGAGCAGACCCATCAGAAGCAATAGATCAGGAAAGATTTACAACCTACTAATTGGAAAGTGTTTCTGGTCTAATGGTAGACATCTTACATGATTAAGTGACTAAAAATTCTTGTGTGTCTCATCAGTTCAGGGTATTAATATGAAATTCATAAACCAATGGGGTATGCATCCACAATGAAATGGTAAATGAAGGTCAATGATTTATTAACAATCGCAACACAAAATCAATAATATATGTTTACGTCCGGAATAATATCCAATGGGTATGTGCAAAATAACCAATAAAGTGACATGCTCAGAAAGGGAAGGAGGTCTCTCACCATATCCCGAAAATGCGGTGGGCTAACTTGTAAGTTAGCAGATGCGGTTCAAGGCTGAACACCATTGTACTCTATGGCAGGCATGTGCAAACTGAAGCCCCCCAGCTGTTGAGAAACTACATATCCCAGCATGCCCTGACACAGATTTAGCATTCCCTGACAGCAAAACTGTCAGGGCATGCTGAGATATGTAGTTTCACAACAGCTGGAGGGCTGCAGTTTGGACATGCCTGCTATATGGTAACTGAGAGTTCTCCATCCACTCTTTACAATAGGTCTACATATGACTGAAATGCGTTGTTTGGATAGAGGAGTTGCATATGGAATGACGCTGGTGACTTTATGCTGACAAAATCTACTGCGGTGGTGCCAGGCTGTTCAGCCTTGGACCGCATCTGCTAATTTATAAGCTAGCCCACCGCATATTCGGGATATAGTGAGAGACCTCCTTCCCTTTCTGAGCATCAGTCACTTTATTGGTTATTTCTCTTACGTCCTAGGGGATGCTGGGGTCCACATTAGTACCATGGGGGTATAGATGGGTCCACAAGGAGCCATTGGCATTTTAAGAGTTTATGAGTGTGTGCTGGCTCCTCCCTCTGCCCCTCCTACCAGACTCCGTTTAAAAAATGTGCCCGGTGGAGCCGGTCACAGCTAGGGGAGCTCTACAGAGTTTCTCTAGTAAAGTTTATCTTAGAGTTTATTATTTTATAGGGAGGCTGCTGGCAACGGCCTCCCTGCTTCGTGGGAGTAGTGTCCGCCCTGCGGGGTCTGAGCCACTATCTCCGCCGACTGGACCCTGAGCTCCAGAGGGGATAGTTCGTTCCTGCCACAGGAGATCGCTCGCCCCGGCAGCATGCCGCCACCCCCTTACAGAGCTGAAGATTTGTTGCGAGTGAGTCACTGACAACCCCCTAGCAAACTGGGGGGGGGGGGGGTGGACGGTGTGAAGATGGCGGCATAAGGGTAGGAGCGCAGTATTAACTGCTCTGGAGGCTCAGCGGTACATAGTGGGGCGCCCTGAGCCAGCGCCTACACTGGACACACAGCCTGTCAGGGTCCCCGGATCTCAACCAGCATAAAGCTCCAGGCCAGTATAATCCTATGAAGAGCGGGAAGACAGTGCCATTTTGGGGGCGGAGCTTCTCAGAGCAGATCCAGCAGCGTTCAGCGCCATTTTCCTGCCTGCAGAACGCTGGCAGTGAAGAGCAAGTCTCTCTGCAGCAACTCCAGCTATCTATCACGGTAGAAGGGGGGGGGGGGGGGGGAGGCTGCAAAATGACTGTGTAACTGTCACGATCCGGGTATCTGGACGCCATTTCTTACCCATCAGATGCCTCCTAAGGCTGGCTCAGCGCTCCAGGACCGGATCCCATCTGTTATCCTGATGTGTACATTCCTGTATCCTCTCCTGTCACTCTGGGACGCTGTCACAGTAAACGCCATATTACACCTGGCATGGCGCCTCCCGCGGCCTCCGCCGCCGTCCCTGAACTTCTGCATGCAGAGTGTCTGAGTGGCGATTACGTCAGCCGCGGCCTCCGCTGTGTCCGCGTGGTTGGATGTGCATCTGTCAGCCTGGCGCCTCCTGTCTCCGGTGGCCGGCGCCGCCATTACTGTTTTCATTACCACATGGATTACAAACCAAACTTCCCTCCAAGTGTCTGCATGGGCGCAGCCATCTTGGATTCTGTCAGCTGATCATTTCCACCAATCTGTTCTCAGTATTGATAATCTGCATAATTGCCTAGCCAATCCCTTCCTTGCTGCAGGTATAAATACACTGTGCCTGAGCAAGGAAGGCGTCAGTGCTTTGGTTGTCAAACCTAGTTCCTGTTTGTCTCTCTCCTGTGATTGTCTTCCAGGTTCCAGCTCCTGTCTCAAGACTTCCACCATAGAGACCCGCACCAGCATTCCACCTGCGGTGTAGCCTGACTCTCCAATCCATTGTGGATTCATCTGTTTCCAGCTACAACATTACCTGCTTCCAGCTCAGCTTCCAGCAGAGTACAGCTTCCCTTAAAGGGCCGGTGTCCTTTCTACACTTTACCACTCTCCACCGGTATTATTATTTCATCGCTCCCAAGTTCATTTATTATTTAACTGGTTCCAGCCAGTATCCACTCCGTGCTAACAACAGTCTGGTTCCAGCCAGTATCCACAGCAGCTGTTTTATCTTCAGCAACCCAGCTTTTCCTGGAACACCAGCTGGCACAATCCTGGGTTATCTCCATTGCTACAGTCGGGCCTGGTAAGGACTTTCCATCTAGAAGATCATAAGAACTATCTCACACTACCAGTGCCCTGTGGCTCCTGCCATCCTGTAGTACCCAGGAACTGTATTTATTCTTTGCTGACTTTTACGTTTTCTTTTACTGCTGCTGTGTTGCGGAGTTGTCATAATAAACATCATTGACTTTTATCCAAGTTGTTGTGGTCACGCCTTCGGGCAGTTATTATTCATGTTACTTACATGTCCAGGGGTCTGATACAACCTCCCAGGTTCCGGTACATCTCAGCCCCTACAACTGAGGCTGCCTCCCGTCAGCTCAGGCTCTCAGTTGTGACAGTAAGCACTGACCTAATGAATCCAGCCCCAGACCAGGATCAAGCGGCCAGGCCGATGCAAGAACTGGCAGCCCGACTAGAACATCAGGAGGCTGCACAGGGCCACATCATCCGCTGTCTCCAGGATCTCTCTACTCGGCTGGATGGGATTCAGACAACTCTCCGTGGATCAGGCGCGTCTGGTGCGTCAACCACAGTGACTCCAGCTATAACCCCACCCACCTTACCCATTTCTGCTCCACGTCTTCATCTTCCAACGCCAGCAAAATTTGACGGATCTCCAAGATTCTGCAGGGGATTTCTCAACCAGTGTGAGATTCAGTTTGAGCTACAACCTGGCAATTTTCCCAGTGACCGTACAAAAATTGCCTACATTATTTCTCTTCTCAGTGGCTCAGCCCTTGATTGGGCATCACCGTTATGGGAGAGGTCCGACACCCTGCTATCTTCCTACACTGCCTTCGTGTCAACATTCAGGCGCATCTTCGACGAGCCAGGCCGGGTAACCTCAGCTTCATCCGAGATTCTCCGTTTACGCCAGGGGTCACGTACTGTAGGACAATATCTGATACAGTTCCAGATCCTGGCATCCGAACTGGCATGGAACGACGAGGCCCTGTATGCTGCATTCTGGCATGGCTTATCTGAGCGTATTAAAGATGAGTTAGCTACCAGAGACTTACCTTCTAAGTTAGATGAGCTAATCTCACTCTGCACGAAAGTTGATTTACGTTTCAGAGAGAGAGCAACTGAGCGTGGAAGATCATCTGCTCCAAAATCTTCTGCTCCTCCTCCTCGTCAACTGTCACCATCTAAAGATGAGCCCATGCAACTTGGCCGTTCCCGTTTAACTCCTGCTGAGCGCCGAAGACGTCTCTCCGAGTTTCTCTGTCTCTATTGTGCAGCTCCGTCTCACACCATTAATGCCTGTCCCAAACGTCCGGGAAACTCCAAATCCTAGCTCGCCAAGGAGAGGGCCGGCTAGGAGTAATGATCTCCTCTCCATCTCCTCAAGATTGTAATCTCCCAGTCTCGCTTCAAGTTGCTCAACGTTATCGGAACGTCATTGCCCTCCTTGATTCCGGAGCAGCTGGGAACTTTATTACCGAAGCCTATGTTAAACGGTGGTCCCTACCCACCGAGAGACTTCCTTCGTCCATTTCTTTAACTGCCGTGGATGGCAGCAAAATTTTTGATGCAGTTATTTCTTTAAGGACTCTACCAGTTCGTCTGAGAGTGGGAGTTCTTCATTCCGAACTTATTTCTTTTTTAGTGATTCCAAGAGCCACACATCCTGTGGTCCTGGGCCTTCCATGGCTCTGTCTTCACAATCCTACAATTGATTGGACGACTACGCAAATCCTGGCATGGGGTTCCTCCTGTGCTGAGACATGTTTGTTTAAAGTATTGCCTGTCTGTTCTTCCTCCCCCAGGTCGTCTGATGTTCCACCTCCTCCATATCAAGATTTCACGGATGTGTTCAGTAAAGCTTCTGCTGATATCCTTCCTCCTCATAGAGAATGGGACTGTCCGATTGATCTCGTTCCAGGGAAGGTTCCACCTCGAGGCCGAACTTATCCGTTGTCTCTGCCTGAGACGCATTCTATGGAGGAATATATTAAAGAGAACCTAGCAAAGGGGTTCATTCGACCTTCTTCTTCTCCAGCCGGCGCAGGCTTCTTTTTTGTAAAAAAGAAAGATGGTGGTCTGCGGCCGTGCATCGACTACAGAGGTTTGAACGACATTACCATCAAGAACCGTTATCCTTTACCCCTGATTACTGAGCTCTTTGACAGAGTTAGCGGAGCTACCATCTTTACAAAGCTGGACTTGCGAGGTGCATACAATCTCATCCGGATCCGTGAGGGTGACGAGTGGAAGACCGCCTTTAACACCCGTGACGGACATTATGAGTACCTCGTCATGCCCTTCGGATTGAGCAATGCTCCAGCTGTCTTCCAGCATTTTGTCAATGAGATCTTCAGAGACATTCTATACCGTCATGTCGTGGTCTATCTAGACGATATCCTCATTTTTGCCAACGATTTAGAGGAACATCGTTTTTGGGTTAAAGAGGTTCTGTCCCGTCTCCGTGTCAATCATCTCTATTGCAAATTAGAAAAATGCGTCTTTGAAGTCAAGTCCATTCCGTTTCTAGGGTACATTGTGTCCGGTTCCGGACTAGAGATGGATCCTGAGAAACTACAAGCAATCCAAAATTGGCCGGTACCCTTAACCCTCAAAGGGGTCCAGAGGTTCTTAGGGTTCGCCAACTATTACCGAAAGTTTATACGAGACTTTTCCACCATTGTGGCGCCTATTACTGCTTTCACTAAGAAGGGTGCTAACCCGTCCAAGTGGTCTGAAGAAGCCATGCAAGCATTTCATCTTTTAAAACAAAGGTTCATCTCTGCGCCTGTTCTGAAACAGCCTGACATCGACTCTCCTTTCATCTTAGAGGTGGATGCCTCCTCCGTTGGAGTAGGAGCGGTGTTATCTCAGAGGGCTAAAGATGGCCATTTACACCCTTGCAGTTTCTTCTCCCGGAAGTTCTCCCCAGCTGAGCGCAACTATGCCATTGGCGACCAGGAGTTGCTAGCCATCAAGCTCGCTCTAGAAGAGTGGAGGTATCTGTTGGAGGGAGCTTCTCATTCAATCACCATACTTACAGACCACAAGAACCTTTTATACCTGAAGGGCGCACAATGTCTCAACCCTCGTCAGGCCAGATGGGCACTTTTCTTTTCCAGGTTCGACTTTAAACTCCAGTTCTGTCCGGGCTCTCAGAATCGCAAGGCCGATGCCCTTTCCCGCTCATGGGAGCAAGAAAATGAGTCAGAGTCTTCAGACAAGCATCCTATTATCAATCCGTTGGCATTCTCCACGGTAGGGATGGACTCTACGCCCCCATCAGGGAAAAGTTTTGTGAAGCCGATGCTAAGGAAGAAGCTCATGCATTGGGCCCATGCTTCCCGTTTTGCCGGACATACAGGTATCCAAAAAACCCTGGAGTTTATCTCTAGGTCCTATTGGTGGCCAACTCTGAAAAAGGACGTCTTGGAGTTTATTGCATCTTGCCCAAAGTGTGCCCAACATAAAGTATCCCGCCAGTCGCCTGCGGGGCAACTGGTTCCACTATCCGTTCCCCGTCGACCATGGACCCACTTGTCGATGGATTTCATTACAGACTTACCCATGTGCAACAAGTTTAATACCATCTGGGTGGTAGTTGACCGGTTCACCAAGATGGCACACTTCATTCCTCTCACCGGTCTTCCGTCAGCTTCCAAGTTGGCTCAAGTATTCATACAAGAGATCTTCCGACTCCACGGTCTTCCTGAAGAAATTATCTCAGATCGAGGAGTTCAATTCACAGCCAAATTCTGGCGAAGTTTATGTCAAGTCCTCAAAGTCAAGCTAAAGTTTTCCACGGCTTACCATCCTCAGACCAATGGTCAAACCGAGAGGGTGAATCAGGACTTGGAGGCCTTCCTCCGCATCTATGTGTCCTCCTCTCAAGATGACTGGGTTCAATTACTTCCCTGGGCCGAGTTCTGTCATAACAACCAGTATCATTCTTTATCTGCTTCAACACCATTCTTCACTAACTTTGGATTCCACCCTAAAGTCCCTGAGTTCCAACCGCTTCCAGCAACTTCTGTTCCCGCAGTGGATATCACCTTGCATCAGTTTGCCAATATCTGGAAGAGCGTACGATCAGCTCTGCTCAAGGCATCGTTCAGGTACAAGAAGTTTGCGGATAAGAAGCGTCGAGCAGTTCCTGCTCTCAAGGTGGGTGATCGGGTATGGTTATCCACGAAGAATTTGAGGTTAAGAGTTCCCAGTATGAAGTTTGCACCTCGCTGTATCGGTCCTTTCAAGATTGAACAAGTCATCAATCCTGTTGCTTACAGACTCCAGTTGCCTCCCTTCTTAAAAATACCCAGGACATTCCATGTTTCCCTGTTGAAACCGCTGATCTTGAATCGGTTTCATTCCTCACTTCCTCCAACTCCGAAAGTCCAAACTCAACGAGGCGTTGAGTATGAAGTGGCCAAGATCCTGGACTCACGTCACCGTTACGGTCAACTACAATATCTTATTGACTGGAAGGGTTATGGTCCTGAGGAACGTTCATGGACCAATGCTTCTGATGTCCATGCTCCTGCCTTGGTTCGGAGATTCCATTCCAAGTTTCCTCAAAAACCAAAGAAGTGTCCTGGGGCCACTCCTAAAGGGGGGGGTGCTGTCACGATCCGGGTATCTGGACGCCATTTCTTACCCATCAGATGCCTCCTAAGGCTGGCTCAGCGCTCCAGGACCGGATCCCATCTGTTATCCTGATGTGTACATTCCTGTATCCTCTCCTGTCACTCTGGGACGCTGTCACAGTAAACGCCATATTACACCTGGCATGGCGCCTCCCGCGGCCTCCGCCGCCGTCCCTGAACTTCTGCATGCAGAGTGTCTGAGTGGCGATTACGTCAGCCGCGGCCTCCGCTGTGTCCGCGTGGTTGGATGTGCATCTGTCAGCCTGGCGCCTCCTGTCTCCGGTGGCCGGCGCCGCCATTACTGTTTTCATTACCACATGGATTACAAACCAAACTTCCCTCCAAGTGTCTGCATGGGCGCAGCCATCTTGGATTCTGTCAGCTGATCATTTCCACCAATCTGTTCTCAGTATTGATAATCTGCATAATTGCCTAGCCAATCCCTTCCTTGCTGCAGGTATAAATACACTGTGCCTGAGCAAGGAAGGCGTCAGTGCTTTGGTTGTCAAACCTAGTTCCTGTTTGTCTCTCTCCTGTGATTGTCTTCCAGGTTCCAGCTCCTGTCTCAAGACTTCCACCATAGAGACCCGCACCAGCATTCCACCTGCGGTGTAGCCTGACTCTCCAATCCATTGTGGATTCATCTGTTTCCAGCTACAACATTACCTGCTTCCAGCTCAGCTTCCAGCAGAGTACAGCTTCCCTTAAAGGGCCGGTGTCCTTTCTACACTTTACCACTCTCCACCGGTATTATTATTTCATCGCTCCCAAGTTCATTTATTATTTAACTGGTTCCAGCCAGTATCCACTCCGTGCTAACAACAGTCTGGTTCCAGCCAGTATCCACAGCAGCTGTTTTATCTTCAGCAACCCAGCTTTTCCTGGAACACCAGCTGGCACAATCCTGGGTTATCTCCATTGCTACAGTCGGGCCTGGTAAGGACTTTCCATCTAGAAGATCATAAGAACTATCTCACACTACCAGTGCCCTGTGGCTCCTGCCATCCTGTAGTACCCAGGAACTGTATTTATTCTTTGCTGACTTTTACGTTTTCTTTTACTGCTGCTGTGTTGCGGAGTTGTCATAATAAACATCATTGACTTTTATCCAAGTTGTTGTGGTCACGCCTTCGGGCAGTTATTATTCATGTTACTTACATGTCCAGGGGTCTGATACAACCTCCCAGGTTCCGGTACATCTCAGCCCCTACAACTGAGGCTGCCTCCCGTCAGCTCAGGCCCTCAGTTGTGACAGTAACCTATTAAGGTGCACAGTCAGTGTTGATAGGGGGTCTCCCTTTATATTATGTCTCTCTTGCCATTCTTGGGGGTGAAACTCTGCCCTCCCCTGTGTGTGTGTGGAGTGTCTGTGGTCTCCATTAAGCAATGTCCACGGACTCTGTGTCATGTGCTGCAGAGGATATGTCCTCTCAGGATGATCCCATTCCATGTAATCAGGATTGCACTGGTTTAGCACAGATTCCAGCAAGGGAGCCTGAGTGGTTATCCTCTATAAAATCTATGATTTCTCAGATTTCAGATAGGGTTGCACAAAATGAGTCTGCAACTCAGGCTTTACAGAACTCTATGGCAGTCTGGCCCAGTTCTGGTACATCAGGGCTCCTTGCTGTATATTCATATAAACGTGCTCTTGGTCAGATCATGCAGGATGATACCAATTCTGATACTGCAGACGTGACTGGGATGTGTTGCGGGGGGCTGCATATCTTGCAAAAGGGGTACCAGACGGGTCTGTGAGACCCATTCTGAATCTGAAGTCCTTGAATCCTTACCTGACGGTTTTCAAATTGAAGATGGAATCTTTGAGAGCGGTGGTTGCAGGCCTAGAACAACAGGAATTCCTTGTGTACCTGGATATCAAGGACGCTTACTTACATATCCCATATTTGGCCTCCTCATCAGGCCTATCTGAGGTTTGCCCTGCTGAACGATCACTACCAGTTTCAGGCGTTACCCTTTGGCCTGTCTACAGCTCCGAGGGTGTTCACGAAGGTGATGGCGGAAATGGTGTTTCAACTCAGGATCCAGGGGGTCAATGTTATTCCATACCTGGACGATCTCCTGATAAAAGTGAGCTCCAGGGAGCTTCTATTGCTCCATATAGATTGCATAATCCAACTTTTGTCACACCACGGGTGGATCCTCAATCTGCGGAAGTCCCACCTGGAACCATCTCGACGGCTCCTGTTTCTGTGGATGCTACTGGATACTGTAGCACAGAAAGTGCAGAAAGTGTTCCTCCCAGAGGACAAAGTAAGAACACTTCAAGAAATGGTTCGCATGGTGCTCTGACCTGCTCGGGTCTCCAGTCATCTTTGCATAAAATTGTTGGGAAAGATGGTGGCCTCGTATGAGGCGAATCAATTCGGAAAGGTTTCATGTCAGACCGTTCCAGTTGGACATCCTGAACAAGTGGTCCAGTTCCCATCTTCAGAAGCACCAGATGTTTCGGCTCAGGCCAGAATCTCTCTCCTATGGTGGCTACAGTCTTCCAACCTGCTGGAAGGTCGACACTTTGGGATTCAGTATTGGATCTTCCTCACGATGGGTGTAGTATGGCTGACCGGCGGTCAGGATGGGTGTAGTATGGCTGACCGCCGGTCTCCTGACCACCGGTCAGCTTACCAACGCCGGGATCCGGCAGCATACCGACGCCGGGATCCCGGCGGGGAGGGGCGAGTGCAGCAAGCCCCTTGCGGGCTCGCTGCGCTCGCCACGCTGCGGGCTCGGTGGCGACCTGCGGTCGCCACGGGTTCTATTCCCACTCTGGGTGTCGTGGACACCCACGAGTGGAAATAGTCCCTGTTGGTCGGCATGCCGACCATCGGGATACTGAGCCGGTGGGATGGAGGAGGAGGTCATGTGACCGCCGGTCACATGAATACCACCCCTCACGATGGATGCGAGTCTGAGAGGATGGGGCGCTGTCACCCAGGGGGCACAGTTCCAGGGTGGGTGGTCTGCCTAAGAAGCCCTTCTTCCGATCAACATTCTGGAACTTCGGGCTATCTACAATGCTCTGATTCAGGCATCCCCTCTACTCTGGGATCACGTGATCCAGGTGTATTCGGACAACGCCACGGCAGAAAAAACAAGAAGTGACTTTCCCCCCTTCACATGAATTAAATGAATTATGTGAAAAAGCCTGGGAATCCCCTGAAAGGAAGGTAATAATTCCCAAGAGGTTGCTCATGGCGTATCCTTTCCCGCCAACGGACAGGTTACGCTGGGAATCCCCTCCCAGGGTAGATAAGGCGTTAACACGCTTATCAAAGAAGGTGGCCCTGCCGTCTCAGGATACGCCGCCCTAAAGGATCCTGCAGATAGAAAGCAGGAAGCAATCCTTAAGGCTGTGTATACACATTCTGGTACTCTCCTGAGGCCAGCCATCGCTTCGGCATGGATGTGCAGTGCAGTAGCAGCAGGGACAGATACTCTGTCGGAGGAGTTAGATATCCTGAACAGGGATACTATTTTGCTGACCCTGGGACATATCAAAGACCCTGTCCTATACATGCGGGATGCCCAGAGGGACATTTGCTCACTGAGCTTTAGGGTAAGCGCAATGTCCATTTCTGCCAGAAGGGTCTTATGGACAGGGGATGCTGATTCTAAAAGACATATGGAAGTTTTACCATATAAGGGTGAGGACTTGTTTGGGGATGGTCTCTCGGACCTGGTTTCCACAGCTACAGATGGGAAGTCAAAATTCTTGCCATATGTTTCCTCACAACCTAAGAGAGTACCGTATTATCAAATGCAGTTCTTTCGTCCCCAAAAGAACAAAAGGGGGCATCTTTCCTTGCCAGAGGTAAGGGAAAAGGAAGAAGTCCTCCCGGGCCTCCTCTAAGTCTACCGCATGACGCTGGGGCTCTACAGGCGGAGCCAGGAGCGGTGGGGACGCGTCTCAAGAATTTCAGCCACCAGTGGGTATGTTCACGGGTGGATCCTTGGGCGATACAAATTGTGTCTCAGGGATACAAGCTGGGATTCGAACAGACGCCCCCTCAACGTTTCCTGAAATCTGCCTTGCCGGCCTCCCCCATGGAGAGGGAAGTAGTGCTGGCGGCAATTCACAAACTATATCTCCAGCAGGTGGTGGTAAAGGTTCCCCTACTTCAGCAGGGAAGGAGCTACTATTCCACCATGTTGTGGTACCGAAACCGGACGGTTCGGTCAGGCCAATTTTGAATTTAAAGTCCCTGAACATTTACATAAAAAAATTCAAGTTCAAAATGGAATCAATCAGAGCGGTCATTGCCAGCCTGGAAGAGGGGGATTTCATGGTGTTGCTGGACATCAAGGATGCTTACTTGCATGTCCCCATTTATCCACCTCATCAGGAGTACCTCAGGTTTGTGGTACAGGACTGTCATTACCAATTCCAGACGTTGCCGTTTGGCCTGTCCACGGCACCGAGAATATTTACCAAGGTGATGGCGGAGATGATGGTACTCCTTCGGATGCAAGGAGTTACAGTTATCCCATACTTGGACGATCTCCTCATAAAGGCGAGGTACAGGGAGCAGTTGCTGATCAATGTAGCACATTCTCAGGAAGTGTTGAGACAGCACGGCTGGATCCTGAATATTCCAAAGTCGCAGCTGATTCCTACGACACGTCTGCCCTTCCTGGGCATGAGTCTGGACACAGACCAGAAAAAGGTGTTTCTCCCGGAGGAGAAGGCCCAGGAGCTCGTGACTCTGGTCAGAGGTCTCCTAAAACCAAAACGGGTATCGGTGCATCACTGCACGCGAGTCTTGGGAAAGATGGTGGCGTCATACGAAGCCATTCCCTTCGGCAGGTTCCATGCCAGGATTTTTCAGTGGGATCTGCTGGACAAGTGGTCCGGATCGCATCTTCAGATGCATCGGCTGATCACCCTGTCCCCCAGGGCCAGGGTGTCTCTTCTGTGGTGGCTGCAGAGTGCTCACCTACTCGAGGGTCGCAGGTTCGGCATACAGGACTGGGTCCTGGTGACCACGGATGCAAGCCTCCGAGGGAGGGTGGCAGTCACTCAGGGAAGAAACTTCCAAGGACTGTGGTCAAGTCAGGAGATTTGTCTGCACATCAATATCCTGGAACTAAGGGCAATTTACAACGCCCTGAGTTAAGCGGAGCCTCTGCTCCGAGACAAACCAGTGCTGATCCAGTCAGACAACATCACTGCGGTCGCCCATATAAACCGCCAGGGCGGCACAAGAAGCAAGGTGGCAATGGCGGAAGCCACCAGGATTCTTCGTTGGGCGGAGAATCACATACAAGCACTGTCAGCAGTGTTCATTCCAGGAGTGGACAACTGGGAAGCAGACTTCCTCAGCAGACACGACCTACACCCAGGAGAATGGGGACTTCATCAAGAAGTCTTCTCGCAGATTGTAAGTCTTTGGGAAATGCCACAAGTGGACATGATGGTGTCCCGTCTAAACAAAAAGCTAAAAAGGTGTTGCGCCAGGTCAAAGGACCCTCAGGCAATAGCTGTGGACGCTCTGGTAACGCCGTGGGTGTTCCAGTCAGTCTGTGTTTCCTCCTCCACCTCTCATACCCAAGGTGTTGAGGATCGTAAGGAGAAAAGAAGTAAGAACTATACTCATGGTTCCGGATTGGCCAAGAAGAACTTGGTACCCGGAACTGCAAGAAATGCTCACAGAGGACCCGTGGCCTCTGCCTCTCAGACAGGACCTGTTGCAACAGGGGCCCTGTCTGGTCTAAGACTTACCGCGGCTGCGTTTGATGGCATGGCGGTTGAACGCCGAATCCTAGTAGAAAAGGGCATTCCGGAGGAAGTTATTCCTATGCTAATAAAGGCTAGGAAGGACGTGACAGCAAAGCATTATCATCGGATATGGCGAAAATATGTTGCTTGGTGTGAGGACAGGAAGGCCCCTACAGAGGAATTCCAGATTGGGCGATTCCTACACTTCCTGCAGTCAGGTGTGACTATGGGCCTAAAACTAGGGTCCATAAAGGTCCAGATTTCGACCCTATCCATTTTCTTTCAAAAGGAACTTGCTTCACTGCCTGAGGTTCAGACATTTGTTAAAGGTGTGCTGCATATTCAGCCCCTTTTTGTGCCACCAGTGGCACCGTGGGATCTCAACGTAGTTTTGGATTTCCTGAAATCCCACTGGTTTGAGCCACTTAAGACAGTGGAGCTCAAGTATCTCACTTGGAAAGTGGTCATGCTGTTGGCCTTGGCTTCTGCTAGGCGTGTGTCAGAATTGGCGGCTTTATCATGTAAAAGCCCCTACCTGATTTTCCATGTAGATAGGGCAGAATTGTGGACCCGTCCGCAGTTTCTGCCAAAGGTGGTGTCATCTTTTCACCTGAACCAACCTATTGTGGTGCCTGCAGCTACTCGTGACTTGGAGGACTCCAAGTTACTCGATGTAGTCTGGGCTTTGAAGATTTATGTTTCTAGAACAGCTGGAGTTAGAAAGACTTACTCGCTGTTCATACTGTATGCACCCAACAAGCTGGGTGCACCTGCTTCAAAGCAAACTATTGCTCGCTGGATCTGTAACACGATTCAGCAGGCTCATTCTGCGGCAGGATTGCCGTATCCAAAATCAGTAAAAGCCCATTCCACAAGGAAGGTGGGTTCATCTTGGGCGGCTGCCCGAGGGGTCTCGGCATTACAACTTTGCCGAGCAGCTACTTGGTCGGGTTCAAACACGTTTGCTAAGTTCTACAAGTTTGATACCCTGGCTAAGGAGGACCTAGAGTTTGCTCATTCGGTGCTGCAGAGTCATCCGCACTCTCCTGCCCGTTTGGGAGCTTTGGTATAATCCCCATGGTCCTTACGGAGTCCCCAGCATCCACTAGAAAATAAGATTTTACTCACCGGTAAATCTATTTCTCGTAGTCTGTAGTGGATGCTGGGCGCCCGTCCCAAGTGCGGACTATCTGCAATACGTGTATATAGTTATTGCGTAATAAGGTTTTTTTTGTTATGAGCCATCCGTTCAGTGAGGCTCAGTTTATGTTCATACTGTTAACTGGGTAAGTTTATCACAAGTTGTACGGTGTGATTAGTGTTACTGGTATGAGTCTTACCCTGGGTTCCAAATCCTTTCCTTGTAATGTCAGCTCTTCCGGGCACAGTTTCCTTAACTGAGGTCTGGAGGAGGGGCATAGAGGGTGGAGCCAGTGCACACCAGATATAGTACCTAATCTTTCTTTAGAGTGCCCAGTCTCCTACGGAGCCCGTCTATTCCCCATGATCCTTACGGAGTCCCCAGCGTCCACTACGGACTACGAGAAATAGATTTACCGGTGAGTAAAATCTTATTTTTTTTTCCAGATTCCTGTATCATGTCTGCAACCGCTGCTGTATCTGCATGCAAAATGCTACGTTGGTGTTTTCATGGAAAACGCGTACCATTTCATATGCAGTTACAGCAGCAGTCAGCAATGCGACTTAGACGCATTTAAACTGAAAAGTAGCTACTGAGACACAGCATGGTTTGACTAAAAGGGCTGTTTAACATGACCGCAGCAAGGATCTAGGAGGACACATCTGTAGTACATTTTTTTTTTTACTTTTTTTTTTAACATATTGCCATGCTGACTGAGGTGCTGGAGGAACATAAGAATGAGTAGGATTCTACATGATGTCACTGTGATATAGCAGTGTGTATGCACACTGACGGCCTGGGAGAAGAAACGCTAGGTGATTTCGCACTTGGAGTGAATTGCTTAGTGTGTACGGACCTGGGCCCTCATTCCGAGTTGTTCGCTTGCAAGCTGCTTTTAGCAGCTTTACACACGCTAAGCCACCGCCTACTGGGAGTGAATCTTAGCTTCTTAAAATTGTGAACGAAAGATTCGCAATATTGCGAAAAGACATCTCTGTGCAGTTTCTTAGTAGCTCGAGACTTACTCTGCCAGTGCGATCAGTTCAGTGCTTGTCGTTCCTGGTTTGACGTCACAAACACACCCAGCGTTCGCCCAGACACTCCTCCGTTTCTCCAGCCACTCCCGTGTTTTTCCCAGAAACTGTAGCGTTTTTTCACACACTCCCATAAAACGGCCTGTTTCCGCCCAGAAACACCCACTTCCTGTCAATCACATTACGATCACCAGAACGAAGAAAAAACCGTGAGTAAAATACCTAACTGCATAGCAAATTTACTTGGCGCAGTCGCACTGCGGACATTGTGCATGCGCACTAAGCGGAAAATCGCTGCGATGCGAAAAAATTTACCGAGCGAACAACTCTGAATGACCACCCTTAATCAGTGATATGTGCAACTGCACTTAAGCTGGGCACGCAGACTATATATCGTCCGATATTAGTCTGCCGTGGATTGGAATATATCTGCCATATCGTCTAGTGTGTACCCCTAATAGCTCGCTCCTGTGAGTCAATTGCCACTTGATCCTGTTTTGTGCGCAGTGGTATGATACTGCCAACAACTGCATGCATTCTAAATTCGCCCTGAACGATACAACGATTGGCCACACACCAGTGAACGATTCGGTCGTTTTGATGTGTACCCAGCCTAAGTGGTGGTCACCACTAGAGGGCAGAACAGCAGTTAAACGGCTACAAGTCTGCAAACCAAAGTATGTCCCTGAAAGCTTGTTTTAGGGGTACTTGCCCTATTATGCCCAAGAGAAGATTTGGTCTCAAACTTAATATCCTCAAGCCATTCCAGATAGAGGGAATGTTACAAAGTGTTCTGTGACTTGAAGTGATTAGTAAAACAAGTGCTCTAAGTGAAGCGAGCAGACCCATCTGAAGCAATAGATCAGGAAAGATTTACAACCTACTAATTGGAAAGTGTTTCTGGTCTAATGGTAGACATCTTAGATGATTAAGTGACTAAAAATTCTTGTGTGTCTCATCAGTTCAGGGTATTAATATGAAATTCATAAACCAATGGGGTATGCATCCACAATGAAATGGTAAATGAAGGTCAATGATTTATTAACAATCGCAACACAAAATCAATAATATATGTTTACATCCGGAATAATATCCAATGGGTATGTGCAAAATAACCAATAAAGTGACATGCTCAGAAAGGGAAGGAGGTCTCTCACCATATCCCGAAAATGCGGTGGGCTAACTTGTAAGTTAGCAGATGCGGTTCAAGGCTGAACACCATTGTACTCTATGGCAGGCATGTGCAAACTGAAGCCCCCCAGCTGTTGAGAAACTACATATCCCAGCATGCCCTGACACAGATTTAGCATTCCCTGACAGCAAAACTGTCAGGGCATGCTGGGATATGTAGTTTCACAACAGCTGGAGGGCTGCAGTTTGGACATGCCTGCTATATGGTAACTGAGAGTTCCGGCCGTTTTGAGTAAGGAATCCAATATTTGCCTAATTAATTATTCTGTTTATTAAGGCATTATGGAGGGGTATATGAGGACTTTATGGAGACCATTCTCCATCCACTCTTTACAATAGGTCTACATATGACTGAAATGCGTTGTTTGGATAGAGGAGTTGCATATGGAATGACGCTGGTGACTTTATGCTGACAAAATCTACTGCGGTGGTGCCAGGCTGTTCAGCCTTGGAGCGCATCTGCTAATTTATAAGCTAGCCCACCGCATATTCGGGATATAGTGAGAGACCTCCTTCCCTTTCTGTGCATCAGTCACTTTATTGGTTATTTCTCTTACGTCCTAGGGGATGCTGGGGTCCACATTAGTACCATGGGGGTATAGATGGGTCCACAAGGAGCCATTGGCACTTTAAGAGTTTGTGAGTGTGTGCTGGCTCCTCCCTCTGCCCCTCCTACCAGACTCCGTTTAAAAAATGTGCCCGGTGGAGCCGGTCACAGCTAGGGGAGCTCTACAGAGTTTCTCTAGTAAAGTTTATCTTAGAGTTTATTATTTTATAGGGAGGCTGCTGGCAACGGCCTCCCTGCTTCGTGGGAGTAGTGTCCGCCCTGCGGGGTCTGAGCCACTATTTCCGCCGACTGGACCCTGAGCTCCAGAGGGGATAGTTCGTTCCTGCCACAGGAGATCGCTCGCCCCGGCAGCATGCCGCCACCCCCTTACAGAGCTGAAGATTTGTTGCGAGTGAGTCACTGACAACCCCCTAGCAAACTGGGGGGGGGGGGTGGACGGTGTGAAGATGGCGGCATAAGGGTAGGAGCGCAGTATTAACGGCTCTGGAGGCTCAGCGGTACATAGTGGGGCGCCCTGAGCCAGCGCCTACACTGGACACACAGCCTGTCAGGGTCCCCGGATCTCAGCCAGCATAAAGCTCCAGGCCAGTATAATCCTATGAAGAGCGGGAAGACAGTGCCATTTTGGGGGCGGAGCTTCTCAGAGCAGATCCAGCAGCGTTCAGCGCCATTTTCCTGCCTGCAGAACGCTGGCAGTGAAGAGCAAGTCTCTCTGCAGCAACTCCAGCTATCTATCACGGTAGAAGGGGGGGGGGGGGGGGAGGCTGCAAAATGACTGTGTAACCTATTAAGGTGCACAGTCAGTGTTGATAGGGGGTCTCCCTTTATATTATGTCTCTCTTGCCATTCTTGGGGGTGAAACTCTGCCCTCCCCTGTGTGTGTGTGGAGTGTCTGTGGTCTCCATTAAGCAATGTCCACGGACTCTGTGTCATGTGCTGCAGAGGATATGTCCTCTCAGGATGATCCCATTCCATGTAATCAGGATTGCACTGGTTTAGCACAGATTCCAGCAAGGGAGCCTGAGTGGTTATCCTCTATAAAATCTATGATTTCTCAGATTTCAGATAGGGTTGCACAAAATGAATCTGCAACTCAGGCTTTACAGAACTCTATGGCAGTCTGGCCCAGTTCTGGTACATCAGGGCTCCTTGCTGTATATTCATATAAACGTGCTCTTGGTCAGATCATGCAGGATGATACCAATTCTGATACTGCAGACGTGACTGGGATGTGTTGCGGGGGGCTGCATATCTTGCAAAAGGGGTACCAGACGGGTCTGTGAGACCCATTCTGAATCTGAAGTCCTTGAATCCTTACCTGACGGTTTTCAAATTGAAGATGGAATCTTTGAGAGCGGTGGTTGCAGGCCTAGAACAACAGGAATTCCTTGTGTCCCTGGATATCAAGGACGCTTACTTACATATCCCATATTTGGCCTCCTCATCAGGCCTATCTGAGGTTTGCCCTGCTGAACAATCACTACCAGTTTCAGGCGTTACCCTTTGGCCTGTCTACAGCTCCGAGGGTGTTCACGAAGGTGATGGCGGAAATGGTGTTTCAACTCAGGATCCAGGGGGTCAATGTTATTCCATACCTGGACGATCTCCTGATAAAAGTGAGCTCCAGGGAGCTTCTATTGCTCCATATAGATTGCATAATCCAACTTTTGTCACACCACGGGTGGATCCTCAATCTGCGGAAGTCCCACCTGGAACCATCTCGACGGCTCCTGTTTCTGTGGATGCTACTGGATACTGTAGCACAGAAAGTGCAGAAAGTGTTCCTCCCAGAGGACAAAGTAAGAACACTTCAAGAAATGGTTTGCATGGTGCTCTGACCTGCTCGGGTCTCCAGTCATCTTTGCATAAAATTGTTGGGAAAGATGGTGGCCTCGTATGAGGCGAATCAATTCGGAAAGGTTTCATGCCAGACCGTTCCAGTTGGACATCCTGAACAAGTGGTCCAGTTCCCATCTTCAGAAGCACCAGATGTTTCGGCACAGGCCAGAATCTCTCTCCTATGGTGGCTACAGTCTTCCAACCTGCTGGAAGGTCGACACTTTGGGATTCAGTATTGGATCTTCCTCACGATGGGTGTAGTATGGCTGACCGGCGGTCAGGATGGGTGTAGTATGGCTGACCACCGGTCTCCTGACCGCCGGTCAGCTTACCGACGCCGGGATCCGGCAGCATACCGACGCCGGGATCCCGGCGGGGAGGGGCGAGTGCAGCAAGCCCCTTGCGGGCTCGGTGGCGACCTGCGGTCGCCACGGGTTCTATTCCCACTCTGGGTGTCGTGGACACCCACGAGTGGAAATAGTCCCTGTTGGTCGGCATGCCGACCATCGGGATACTGAGCCGGTGGGATGGAGGAGGAGGTCATGTGACCGCCGGTCACATGAATACCACCCCTCACGATGGATGCGAGTCTGAGAGGATGGGGCGCTGTCACCCAGGGGGCACAGTTCCAGGGTGGGTGGTCTGCCCAAGAAGCCCTTCTTCCGATCAACATTCTGGAACTTCGGGCTATCTACAATGCTCTGATTCAGGCATCCCCTCTACTCTGGGATCACTTGATCCAGGTGTATTCGGACAACGCCACGGCAGTGGCGTACATCAATCGACAAGGAGGGACAAAAAGCAAGGCCTGCATGCGAGAAGTGTTAAGAATACTCCTCTGGGCAGAAAGAAATGCAAGAGCACTGTCCGCGATCTTCATTCCAAGGGTGGACAACTGGGAAACGGACTTCCTAAATCGCCACGACCTCTATCCGGGGGGAGTGGGAACTACACCCTCAGGTGTTTCAGCAAATCATTGACAGGTGGGGATGCCCACAGATCAACTTGATGGCCTCTCGTCTCAACAAGAAGCTTTGCTGCTATTGCTCACGAACCAGGGACCCGCAGGTGAGCGCAGTGGATGCGCTGACATCTCCTTGGCCTTACCAGCTGGTCTACCTGTTTCCTCCGATTCCACTGATCCCAAGGGCGCTCAAGCGGATCAGACATCAAAGAGTGGAAGCAATCTTGATTGACCCCGAAGAACATGATACGCAGCTCTTCTGGACATGTCTGTAGAGGACCCTTGGCCTCTACCACTAAGAAGGGATCTTATTCAACAAGGACCGTTTGTCTACCCGGACTTACAGCAGCTTTGTTTGACGGCATGGAAGTTGAGCGGAATATCCTAGCTCACAAAGGGCCACTATGGTGCAAGCCAGAAAACCTGTGACGTTAAAACACTATCATCATATATGGCGGAGATATGTCTCTTGGTGCTAGGAACGCACATATCCCTCTGCAGAATTCAACTTGGGAAGGTTCCTAAGATTCCTGCAGGCTGGAATGGATAAAGGCTTACATCTGGGATCCATTAAGGTCCAGATTTCAGCTCTTCCCATCTTCCAGAAGAAGTTGTCTCTCTTGCCAGAAGTTCAGATTTCTTGCATGGGGTGCTTCACATACAACCTCCACTTGTGCCGCCTACGGCACCCTGGGATCTGGATGTAGTGTTACGTTTTCTACAGTCCTCCTGGTTTGAACCTCTGATGACAGTAGAAGATAAGTACCTCACGTGGAAAAGGGTGATGTTACTGGCCCTGGCTTCTGCTAGGCGTGTCTCAGAATTGGGGGCCTTGTCATGCAAAAGTCCATACTTGGGCCCTCATTCCGAGTTGATCGCTCGCAAGGCGAATTTAGCAGAGTTGCTCAGGCTAAGCCTACGCCTACTGGGAGTGTATCTTAGCTTCTTAAAATTGCGACCGATGTATTCGCAATATTGCGATTACAAACTACTTAGCAGTTTCAGAGTAGCTTCAGACTTACTCGGCATCTGCGATCAGTTCAGTGCTTGTCGTTCCTGGTTTGACGTCATAAACACACCCAGCGTTCGCCCAGACACTCCCCCGTTTCTCCGGCCACTCCTGCGTTTTTTCCGGAAACGGTAGCGTTTTTATCCACACGCCCCGAAAACGCCGTGTTTCCGCCCAGTAACACCCATTTCCTGTCAATCACACTACGATCGCCGGAGCGAAGAAAAAGCCGTGAGTAAAAATACTATCTTCATTGTAAAATTACTTGGCGCAGTCGCAGTGCGATTATTGCGCATGCGTACTAAGCGGAATTTCACTGCGATGCGATGAAAATTACCGAGCGATCAACTCGGAATGAGGGCCCTGGTCTTTTACGAGAACAGAGCGGCGCTCAGGACTAGATAGCAGTTCCTGCTGAAGGTGGTCTCCGCGTTTCACTTGAATCAACCTATCGTGATTTCGTCCAGTTCTGACACTATTGCTCCTCCGGAGGCATTGGATGCTGTGCGTGCCTTGAAAATGTGTATCAAAAGGACGGCTCGGATCAGAAAGACGGATTCCTTGTTTGTGCTCTATGATGCACAGAAAAAGGGTTGCCCTGCTTCTAAGCAGTCTATTGCCCGTTGGATTAGGCTTACTATCCAACAGGCCTATGCATCGGCAGCTTTACCGGTTCCGCAGTCTCTGAAGGCCCACTCTACAAGATCGGTGGGCTCTTCCTGGGCGGCTACCCGTGGAGTCTCGGCCCTGCAACTATGCCGAGCTGCTACCCGGTCGGGGAAGAACACCTTTGTGAAGTTCTACAAGTTTTATACCCTGACCAAAGAGGATACCCAGTTTGAGCAGGCGGTGCTGCAGATGTCTCCGCACGTTCCCGTCCGTTCTGGAAGCTTTGTGACATCCCCATCATACTAATTGTCCCCAATATCCTTTACGGATGCTAGAGAAAATAGGATTTTAAATACCTACCAGTAAATCCTTTTCTCGTAGTCCATAAGGGATACTGGGCACCCGCCTCTGTGCGGTGACTTTCTGCAGGTGTTCTGTTATGTGTTCCTGTTCAGCTGTTGCTGTTAATGTTGCCACATGTTGCTGGAAATGTTATATATTGGTGTGCTGGTGTGAAAATCTCACCACACTTTTTGTTATGTTCCTTCTCTCAAGTATGTAATTCTCCTTCAGGCACTGTTTACCTATAACTGGGCTGTAGGAGGGGGCATAGAGGGGAGGAGCCAGCACACCCAGTTGAAGAAAATAGAAGTGCACTGGCTTCTTTGGACCCGTCTATACCCATCGTACTAATCTGTTCCCAATATCCCTTATGGACTACGAGAAAAGGATTTACCAGTAGGTATATAAAATCCTATTTTTTTTTTTTCCTGTGGGTCCAATATGTGTTGTTTTTTTTCCTTTGGCGAACAATGTGTGTTTCCAATTCAATCTCGGTATTGAGATTTTCTTCTTCAAGTTCCATAAGTATCCACAGGAATGACCTTGGGTATGATGGTGGAGACCAGGAACAGGGCACCAAACAGTTAATCTTTTTGCTCCCAAGATGCTCTGGTCCTTCTCCCTCATACCCCGCCCACCGTCTTCCCCTCAGAGACTCACAGCAGCCATCTTTGCAAGCTTGAAAGTCTCCGGGAACGCTGTGTCTAGTCTCCCTGTATACCTCTTATTGGAGTCAGGTTATACAGTGCTAAAATCATACCATCCACAAAAGGTTGTGTAGTTGATGTAGCGCTTATTAGCAGTTACAATTGCTTTCTGCATTGTATGTGACTTGTGCTAGCTCTGCTGTCTGTTTTCTACCTGTCGGCTTAAAATATCTGTCCCTTTACTTGTAAAACCCTCAGATGCTGGTGTATTAGGGTGCTTGTAAATCATATTAACTTATATCTGTGAAAACAAGTTGTCACATACAGGTTACACACTGTTCAGTGCCATTTGGTGTTTTGTGTTGATATCACAGCTCAGTGCTTGATAAGTGTGTGGTAAAAATCACATTCTGCCTGGGCTGCCCACGGGGGGTCATACCGAGTTGATCGCACGTAGCAACTTTTTACTGCGCATGCGATCAACTAGATACCGCCTCTGGGGGAGTGTATTTCTGAATAGCAGGGCTGCGATCGCTTGTGCAGCCCTGCTATGCAAAAAAAGATTCCTGTAAAACAAGACCAGGGTAAGAGTTACTTACCCTGTGCGATCGATCCAGCGATCCAAGTCCCGGGATTGAGTCAGACATCCGCCCTCCAAACACCTGGACACGCCTGCGTTGGACTCACCACTCTCAGAAAACGTTGAGTATCCACCCCAGAACACCTCCCCGCTGTCAATCTTCTTGCGTTCGCGCTAGCGATCACTTTCTTCTGGTCGCTGGCCGGCGATGGCAACCCATTTGCACAGCTGCAACAACCAGCAACGTGCGTATGGGTCGGAATGACCCCCCCACTGTTCACTGTTTTTACTGTGTGTAATACAAGTTCCTGCAGCTGTCTAACAGAAGCAGGGCCGGCTCCAGGCCCACTGACACCCTGAGCGAGAAAATGTCAAAGCGCCCCCACCCCCATATGCGCGCGCCGAAGGCGCGCGCGCTCCTGGAAAAGTGGGTGTGGCCTCCTGGAAAAGTGGGCGTGGCCTCACAACTTCATATTATCACACTACAAATAAATATATTTTCACACCCTCTCTACGAACACAATTAGCAGCCTTACACATAACATAGTAGTGTTCCTTACACACAATGTCTCCAGTATAGTGCCAGATTACACATCTCCAGTAAGGTGCCAGATACACATAATGTCTACAGTAGCGCAGTGCCAGCTACACATGACATGCCCCGCAGCAGTGCCAGCTACACATGACATGCCCCGCAGCAGTGCCAGCTACACATGACATGCCCCGCAGCAGTGCCAGCTACACATGACATGCCCCACAGCAGTGCCAGATGCATATGACATGCCCCACAGCAGTGCCAGGTGCATATGACATGACCCACAGCAGTGCCAGGTACACATGGTATGCCCCCCAGCAGTACCAGCTACACATGATATGCCCCCCAGCAGTGCCAGCTACACATGATATGCCTCGTAGCAGGCCTGGTACACATGCCTCACAGTGCCAGATATGTCCCCAGTGCCAGATACACCTGCCGCACAGTGCCAGATATGCCCTCAGTGCCAGATACGCCCCACAGTGCCAGATACACCTGCCCCACAGTGCCAGATACACCTGCCCCACAGTGCCAGATATGCCCTCAGTGCCAGATACGCACCTCAGTGCCAGATACACCTACCCCACAGTGCCAGATACACCTGCCCCACAGTGCCAGATACACCTGCCCCACAGTGCCAGATACACCTGCCCCACAGTGCCAGATATGCCCCCAGTGCCAGATACACATGCCCCCCAGTGCCAGATATGCCCCCAGTGCCTGATACACCCCCAGTGCCAGATAAGCCTGCCCCACAGTGCCAGATATGCCCTCATTGCCAGATACAAATGCCCCACAGTGTCAGATACACCTGCCCCACAGTGCCAGATACACCTGCCCCACAGTACCAGATATGCCCTCAGTGCCAGATACACATGCCCCACAGTGTCAGATACACATGCCCCACAGTGTCAGATACACATGCCCCACAGTGTCAGATACACATGCCCCACAGTGTCAGATACACATGCCCCACAGTGTCAGATACACATGCCTCACAGTGTCAGATATGCCCCACAATGCCAGATACACATGCCCCACTATGCCAGATATGCCCCCAGTGCCAGATATGCCCCCAGTGCCAGATACACATGCCCCACAGTGCCAGATATGCCCTCAGTGCCAGATACACATGCCCCACAGTGCCAGATATGCCCTCAGTGCCAGATACACATGCCCCCCAGTGTCAGATACACATGCCCCACAGTGCCAGATATGCCCCCAGTGCCAGATACGCCTGCCCCACAGTGCCAGATATGCCCTCAGTGCCAGATACACATGCCCCCCAGTGTCAGATACACATGCACCACAGTGCCAAATATGCCCCCAGTGCCAGATACTCCCCCAGTGCCAGATACGCCTGCCCCACTGTGCCAGATATGCCCTCAGTGCCAGATACACATGCCCCCCAGTGTCAGATACACATGCCCCACAGTGTCAGATATGCCCCACAGTGTCAGATATGCCCCACAGTGTCAGATATGCCCCACAGTGTCAGATACACATGCCCCACAGTGTCAGATACACATGCCCCACAGTGTCAGATACACATGCCCCACAGTGTCAGATACACATGCCCCACAGTGTCAGATACACATGCCCCACAGTGTCAGATATGCCCCACAATGCCAGATACACATGCCCCACTATGCCAGATATGCCCCCAGTGCCAGATACACATGCCCCACAGTGCCAGATATGCCCTCAGTGCCAGATACACATGCCCCACAGTGCCAGATATGCCCTCAGTGCCAGATACACATGCCCCCCAGTGTCAGATACACATGCACCACAGTGCCAAATACGCCCCCAGTGCCAGATACTCCCCCAGTGCCAGATACGCCTGCCCCACAGTGCCAGATATACCCTCAGTGCCAGATACACATGCCCCCAGTGTCAGATACACATGCCCCACAGTGTCAGATATGCCCCACAGTGCAAAGATACACATGCCCCACAGTGTCAGATACACATGCCCCACAGTGTCAGATACACATGCCCCACAGTGTCAGATACACATGCCCCACAGTGTCAGATACACATGCCCCACAGTGTCAGATATGCCCCACAGTGTCAGATATGCCCCACAATGCCAGATACACATGCCCCACTATGCCAGATATGCCCCCAGTGCCAGATACAAATGCCCCACAGTGCCAGATATGCCCTCAGTGCCAGATACACATGCCCCACAGTGCCAGATATGCCCTCAGTGCCAGATACACATGCCCCCCAGTGTCAGATACACATGCAGCACAGTGCCAGATATGCCCCCAGTGCCAGATATGCCTGCCCCCCAGTGCCAGATATGCCTGCCCCACAGTGCCAGATATGCTCCCAGTCCCTGAAACACATGTCCCTGAAACACGTCTCCCCCCCCCCCCCCCCAGTGCTGCTCACCTGCGCTGCTGCCGATGGTCCTCTTGGGCGGGGAGGAGGAGGCGGCGGCTGCTGCTCTGCTGTGAGAACGGGGAGGAGAGCGCAGCGTGCGCCTCTCCTTCCCCTCAGTCTCCGGAGGGTGGGCGGCTGGGGGCACTAAACCAAACTCAGTGCGCGCTACGGCGCTATGTGGCGCCAGCGGCGCGCACTGAGAAGTTTTGCATAGTCCCGCTCCCAGCACAGAGTCAGCCACTGACTGCTGGCTGGGAGTGGGACTCGGAGGCGGGCCGGGGACGGAGCTGGAGCCGCACAGACACAGGACCAGGCTCCAGGCTCCAATATGGCGGTGCCAGCGTGCGGCGCCCATTAAGGGTGGCGCCCTGCACGGCCGCTCTATTGGAACATGCCTGGAGCCGGCCCTGAACAGAAGCAAGGGCAACAAGCAGCCGGCTGCTCCCTCACTGTTCTCATGCAGTGCCTGCTCTGCAGGGTTATCTCCAGGGGATATGGGGCAGGATGGGCTGTGTGCAGCCTGCTACATCCCATCCCATCAGTCTACCCCTTCAGCTGTGAATCAGGAACCTCTCTGGGCTACTTTTTCACTAATGCTGTCAAACATTGCACATCATTTAGCAGCCGCAGCGGTATCCACCACGCCCCCTACAGGGCCACCACAGTTGGTGCACCAGACCATACCAGTCACATCTATGGGCCCCGATTCAGACCTGATTGCTTCTGTGCATTTTCGCACAGTGTGTGATTATCGAACTACTGCACATACGTATGCCCGGCAAAGCACACTTGCGTCGCCAAATAGCGACAGGATGGTGCGAAAATTTTGATCACACGGCTGTTCGCAAGGTGATTGTCAGGAAGAGTACGTTTGTGGGTGGTAACTGGCCGTTTTCAAGGAGTGTCTGGAAAAACGCAGGCGTTTCCAAGCAGTTTCAGGGCAGGTGTGTGACGTTAGCTCTGGACCCGATCAGACTGATTCCTTCGCACTGGAGGAGTAAGTATTGAGCTACGCACAGACTGCACAGAATGCGAAAAACATTAGATGGTGAGTGTAATGTGAACGGTTTTGCAGCTGTCCGCTGACTGAGGGGTATTTTCGCACAGCGTACACATGCAATCGCACACTTGCACGGAGCAAATTTTCACTCCCCCTGGGCGGCGACTGTCTGATCGCAGGACAGTGTACTTTGCAGCACAGTGATCAGGTCTGAATTAGGCCCTATGCCCTCTGTGGACAGAAACGCTGAATAGTTCAGCACATAACCTGGCTGCTTCAACTACTGCTTCTCAGCAGTTGTTACATAAGGACCCACACCTATCAAAGTAGTCAGACGTGCTGTGCCTTTGTCACAAACCTCGCAGGTGTCAGACTCAGAAGAATCATATGGTGAGGTAGAGGATGAGGAGGCCTCTCTCACTGTGTCTCCTTTGGTCGAAGCAGAACATCAATCCACAATTGATGTGCCTGCCTTGGTGAGGGCAGTTAGATCTAACCTCCATATAGAGAATAGTGAACCCACTCCTAGAACTAAAGCTCTGCTTTTCAAGTGGACGAAAATAGTCAAAGAGGAATTCTCTCACTCAGTCCAAATTTCTAAGTTAATGGGTGAAGCTTGGTGCCAGGAAAGAAGTTCAATGTACCAAAGCAATCTACAAGGATAGAAAGTCACAACTGCGCACACGTGGCTGCTACTCTTAGTGAAGGAATGGAGTTCCACCAATACTCCACAGACAGACAAAGAAAAAAGGGAAAGACCTCCACACAAGTAGAGCTCACAGATAATACAGAAGTGAATAGGCTGATTCAATCTTAGGGTACAAATTTTTCAATGGACCAAGGAACCTCAAAAAGAAATGAATAAACCACTATAGTGTAGTAACATCACAACATTTTCAAAAGAATATTTTCTAAGGGAAACTCGTACCCATCGGAGTGTCTTAACAGATTAATGATAGACCAGATGCACTCATGGAAATTAGGATAACTGTAAATTCCTCCAAGGGATGTCCTTCTCCCGTCTTCTCTAACAATATCTCCTTCGGAATTACATGTGGGTATAAGAAATCACCACCATAGTGTAAAACCACAATAAAATGTATTATACAAACCCAAGTAAAAATAGCCTCCCAACATAGTAGGTGGTCTACTGTACACAAGTAGACAAATATAGCTTAAAAAAGGACTCCTACCAGATGAAATGGTCTACCATATAGTGTAGACAAAAGCACAGGATTATTGGAAAAAAACTCAAGTGTCCCCTGGAACAGTTCCTCCGTCCCGGATAGTAGTCCTCAGTCTGCAAGGCCCCTCCTCACCAATGCGTTCGATACACACAGGTATCTTTGTCAAGGTATGAGGAGGAAGTACTCTCACAGGGAATTTATACCCTTCTCATAAGACCTCTAAAAATCACTAAAACTAGACATAGACTTCCTGCAGTTTCCCTACTCCGATATCAATAATATACACATTCACTCCTAAACGTCCGTTCCAGATCACATAAAAAACTTTGTTTTCTCGCTCTCTCGGCTCCGCTGATTTCAAAAGGTAGTCACGTCTTTTACCGGAAGTGACGTTCCGAGACTCCCAAGACGTCACATCCGGCCCGGAAATAGAGCACGTAGCAGAGAAGCTCTTCCCCGTGTTCAGTAGCACAATCACTATAGATCCCTTTCTCATTACGGTCATTCCCCAGAAATATTTCTCCTCATCAAATGAATGAAGCGGCACTTATATGATAAAACAATGTCCTCGGGGGATCTTTCCGGACGCCATCTTTGATAGGTCTTATACAGTGAAGATCCTATTAATCAATGGTCCTTAAATTGATAGATAATACATTATCAACAACAAAACAAAATCTTTTTGTAATATTGTACCAAAACAGGATATAAGATAGAAAGGGAGAAAAAACAGAAAAAAAACAACAGAAAACAGAGTCAAAAGGGGGAGGGGGGGACGGGGATTCTCTAATCTACAGGAACCATTTAAATTCAAAATCCTTGTTAATTCCCATTGGTGCAAGGGTCTTGAATTGATGAATCATGCGCATTTCATTCTTTGCTAATTTTTTATTAACATCACTGGACCTAGGCTCATTAAAGATTCTTTTTAAACCATAAAAATTCCTTATATGATTCACGTCACAGTTGTTTTTTCTTAAAATGCATGGAAAGTGCATGTGTCTCAACTCCCTTCTTAATGTTCCGCAAATGTTCCCCCACTCGTACCTTTAACTGTCTACTTGTTCTACCAATATTAAAGAGATTACATGAGCATTCTATACAATAGATGACATTAACAGAGTTGCATGTTATAAACTCTCTGATTGTACAATGTTTTTCGTATATCGTGACAACTTCCTTTTTATTACCAAAAGTGTTTTTCACATTCTTACAGCCTACACAACCTGTACACCTTTAAAAAACCCTTGATAATATTAGGGATGTTTTAGGTGAAATAGGGTGAAGACTCTTTACTAATTCTGTTTTTAAATTAGGTGCCCTGCAAAATATACAAACTGGTGAATCAGGAAGATCATCACCAATTATGGGATCTTTTTTTAAAAGTTGCCAATGTTTTTTTAGGATCCTTCAGCACCTACACCAAGACCTTGGTCTACGTCCTTTCAGTCCTTTTGCCCTCTGGGAAAGGTCAAAGGCCAGTCCTTTAAAAGGTAATCTGCCTCCACCAAGACTAAGCTCAAACCTAAGCAGGCCTGGGCTGCTAGACGTCCAGAGGCCAAATCTGCAGATGAGCCCTCAACCGATCAGGATGTGTGTCCCCCTACCCTGGGGGATCTCAGTTTGGGAGGCTGAATTCTTCAGTTCCACAAACCTGACATCAGACCACAGTAGCCTGCGTGCAGGAAGTGGTCTCCCAGGGGTACGCCATCTCATTCCTACGGCGTCCCCTAAAACTGTTCTTTCTAACAGGCAAATTGTCATACTCGACAAGGCACTGGCTCTTCAGGAAGAAGTTCAATCAGTGCTGCAATCAGGCATAATAGTTCCTGCCCCTGCAACACAAAAGGGAATGAGTTTTCATTCGACCCTGTTTCTGGTGCAAAAACAGGCCTATTCTAAACCTGAAATCTCTAAACAAGTACATCAACATGCCCAAGTTTTGTATTGAAACTCTCTGCTCTGTTGTCCTGTCCATGCAGTTTGGGGACTTCATGGTATCTTTAGACATTCAGGACGCTTATCTACATGTGTCTATAGCATCCTCTCACCAGAGGTGTTTTTGCTTTACTGTTCAGCAACAACATTATTAATTTCAGGCACTGCCATTTGGTCTGTCTACAGCTTGAAGAGTATTTACCAAACCTATGCCAGTAATGGTGGCTCGGCTTCATCGTCAGAGGATCAGAATACCCCCATACCTGGTAGACAACCTGACATTAGTACACTCTCTGGAGGTCCTACACTGCCATCTCTAGATAACCATTGCCAACTTACAGACGCATGGCTGGTTGATCAATTGGAAGAAGTCTGCACTAACTTGCCAGAGAACGGTACATCTGAAAGCTCTGTTGGATTCTCAAGCACAGAGAATCTCTTTAGCCCTGCAACAGAGAGTACACAGGTTAATACACAGTCGCCAAGTGTCAGTCGAGGAGGAGATGCAGTTCCTGGGATCGATGGTGTCAGCATTTGACATGGTGGAATATGCACAGTTCCACTCCAGACTTTTACAGCATCTGATCCTAGGAAAGAAAAAGAAAAAAGAAAGACTCTATGCTGGGGCACTCTTATCTGAAAAATTGATAGACAATAAAATTTTACTTTTATTATAAATCTTGTAAAATAAGGTGTGACTGACAAGAAAAATCTAAAATAAAAAATATATAAGACTGATGGACAGTAAATACTGCCAAGGTGAAAAATTATTTTGTATAATGGCAGGAGTAGCTTAACATGTGTCCACTGACAACAATTAGATAGCTAAAAATCTCCTATAATGATATCACGTATGTCAATATTGGAACCAATGGATTAAATAGTTTGTTGTCTAATGTGGTATCGGTCCACCTACTGTATAAATATTTGACAGTGGTGTCACCATAGGCGTTTTGATGCAGCAGGATAGACAGAGGTGTATAGCCTGCTAGGTAAGTAATAATTATTGACAGATTATTGATTGAGCCATGAAGAGTGGACTAAAGCCACCATAAATTTAAAGAGAGACTAAAATGTTCTCCTATAATCCCTATAGAGATTAATCTATTAGCACTGTTGAAGGAAGAAAAGAAACAAGAGTAAGGGAATGTTCCTTCTGCTTTCCAGCTGGACAACACGTGCGGCCTATACACTTTAACCCCTAACAGGAAAGGAAATGCGACACCAATTGTATATGTTATGTTGTGGTCCAACCCAGCAACAAATATTTACTTAAAAGGGGGTTACAACAGAAATACAATAATACAAGAGAAGAAGCTACAACCAATGGATACATACATTTGTTCACCTGCGCACCCGGTTCCGGTCCTCAGTCAATCTGGATAGATGACCTTCAGAGAATAGACTGAGGCCAGCCAGGAGGCTTGGTTTTATACAATGGTCCAAAGCATGAAACAAAGGAAACTGTAATCTCTTCTTTCATAGGTCAAAGAGCTGGTCATTTACAGTATATGAGGGGTCATAGGTTGGTTTGAAAAGGTGGGCGATGCTTAGTCCAGGTGTACTTGCAGATGTCTTCCACTGGGTTCCTGATGAATATCAAGAGTACAGTACATACAGTGTGATATTAAAAATATATTCCTGCGCATATCTATGCGCAGGAGCGTGCTACTTTCTGCAAACTGCCATCGGAATATTGCCCTTGAAATACTGTACAACTGGATACCAGCCACCACCTCCTAACCTAATTCTGTCCCCTCATATCTTGTAAAGTTGAATCCCTCTATTGTTCCATCTCTAAAGTAAATGTAACTTGCTGGTGTGGTGCATGTGGGCTATGCGTAATTATGCACTACGTGGATGAAATGTCAGTTATGTCTTTGTGGCTTTCCCATGCGAATGCGTATGCTACCGTATTTACTCATACCACGCGCTAATACGCAGGGCCTCATGAGCCAATGTACGCAGCGTGTGGGCATGTGCACGCACGGCAGAACAAGCACACGCACGGAGGCCACTCTGTGTGGTGTTTGTACTTGATGCATGTGGGTATAATATTTTCGACTTCGACAGTCCACCCTTTGGCAGTCAATAATTAACTGCCACGTATAACTAATAAAACTGAAAATATTACATATACATTATATACAAAGTTTGGGTGACCGGGGGAGAGTTGCAGGTGGGAAATTTATAGCCTAGTGGGATAGGAAAAAGTATGTATGTATGAATTAATGTCTGAGGGGCATGTATCATCGTGCCGTATATATGTTCTAAGTAAGCTTTGAGGTATTGCGAAGTATACATTAAATCCTTCTCATCCCGTATTAAGGGTCTGTACATGGGCAAACAAACACTACCGAGCTCTTTTCGGGCAAGGGCTTTTAGCCCTCACCTTTCTGGCTTCTTATACCAACAAATGGGGAGCACATTTATCTGATGATACATGGAGGGGAAATGTATGTGTATGCTACTATATGTAGATAACATTTATCGACTATGTGTACCATTAACTGAAGATTGCAGAGATGAGGGTAAGACACCTAAAACTACATTCACATAAATTTGGGTATGGTTGAAGTCTTTTCCGGTTGGATGTTTCAGGGTAGAGGGGGAAAACAGAGAAAAATAGTGAAAGAAACAGGCCATGAAATTCATTTGCAATCCTTATCATAACACTGTTTCTACGGATGGATCATAAATCAAATCTGCTGCTGTAACAATGCCCTCGCTCCTTAGACTCATCAAATTTGTGCTGTGTTTGCGCCGCATCAAAATTCGAACACATCTGAATATCAGACCAATAATTATGACGACACCCAGGATACAAAGGAGAAACTTTCTCACACTTGCAATTACATTTTGCGCCCACTCTCCTAATCCAGAAAACCATTTGAGTGGGTTCAACCATGAGGCCCAGCCGGTCAATTCATTACCCACAGCCATCAAGGTAAGGTTGTGTTTCCTTCTGAACTCCCACTTTAACTGCAAGATCTCGTCCATCTTTTGATCAATGATCTCTGTGGGGTCATCAGTGCTATTCATAATATACGTACAGCACTTCACACCATATTGAGTTGCCAGAGTAACACAGTACCCACCTTTCACAGCCGTGACATCATTTTGGACCATCATGTGCTGGACCAGCTCCTTCTTGTAGGCTTGTAACTCCCTGTCGTATACCTGAAGGTGTCATCATACATCTCAGTGATTTTATCTATCAGGTTCGCTAGCGCATGGATGTATAATTTATAGTTCCTCTGGCAGTACGGGTGATATCTAATGCGAGAAGGAACTGAATCCCGGTGGATTCATGGATCAAATCAGAGGCTGCGTGCTCTGACCTATCTATGAGGTGTATCTTGATGATGTGTTCATAATGGGTATGAGTATAAGGAGTCTGAGCGTTGCAGTGAATGTCTTTCATTTTGTCGTGTGCTATGGTCATAACCTCTGGTAGTACTCTGCCAATATAACACAACCCTTCAGAGCTCGGAGTAATCCACTTGTACGCTTTCCTTCCACATATGAAGTAGGCATCATCTGGGAGAACATAAGGGACAAAATGCAACAAAACCATATCACATATTTTCCTGATAAAGAAACCGGTCCCTAGTTCTCTCATTTGCTCAGTACAAGTATTGGGCTGGATGATGTGGGCACAATACCCCTGCTACACTTTTCCAGCCCACATGGTTTTGATCCCACGTGTATACCTATACCGAAAATACTTCCCACTTATGGCTGTCTTACGTACAAGTTCGGAGTTGATAGGTATATTATCAGCTTTATGTGAAAAGGTCATTGTCTGGTTATTCCATGTCACTTCCAAATTTCCTGGTTTCCGGAAATTGGACACGTTAAAGCACAACAGTGACCTATCTACGTGGTACTGGTGGAGCTTCAAGCTAGGGGGCCTAGATATATTGAATTGCTTGTCCACCGGTCTCCCACCTCGTAATTCGAGTACCTCATCTATCGTTAAAGTGTATGGCACTAATCCCGATTTACTCTGTCCTTGAGGTACTTGTGAGCACACCCAGCATTCCGTTTGGTGTAAGACCGTACCCACTAATGAGTGGTAATCACTCAAAGGATGTCGGCCAATGTCAATATTACTGTTTGACTGACATCCCTGGATGCACCCATCTTCGAATATGTTCTCGCAATGCTTACATATACAATATTCATCAGACAATAACCTTTCACATTGCCTCCGAGCTCTGTGACTACCAGATCTCTTACTGATACCAGCCTTGAGCAAAGTGATGCGCTGATTCTGGGGTCCTACGAATCCGTACTCTCCCATCAGAACCCATTCCAGATCCTTACTTGACGTCTCGGGCCCCTCACAAACACAGATTGTCCTGATCAAAAACAGAGTCACAAGAAAAAGCCGGAACACAGTCTCTTGGTGTGGATCCATTTTGTTAAGTAACAAAAATAGGAAGAGAGAAAAAGAAAAATGCAGTGGGGAAGGGGGGGTGAAAAAAGAAAAATGGTATGACAACCGTCCTTGACTTTGCTGTTCTCCACGCTCAGGTGCCGTCCAACAGTTCTGCCTTTTAGCTTTCCCGGAACAGATTCTCTAGTGATTCAAGGTTCTCTTCACCTTTCTCTTTGTCACGAGTTTTCTCCAGGTCAGCAACCTTCTTGCAGTGGGACGAGTGGGCTCAAGTCTCTCTCTCGGCGACCTTTACTGCTGTCGTGCTGGTCAACAAAACTTGATACAGTCCTTCCCACCTGTTAATGAGGCAACCTGAGCGTAGAAAATTTTGAATCATCACATAATCCCCAGGTTCAATGTCATGACAATTACTGTTCGGTAGGTCAGGAATCGCCAGTTTTAGATTCCTTTGCTGGGTTCTCAGTTGCTGGCTCATCCTAACCAAATATTGCAGTTATTTTGTTATTGCACTTCAAATCATCCTGGGGGTCTATCATTACATGGGGTTGTCGCCCAAAAAGAACTTCGAAGGGTGATAAGTTAAGCGGTGACCTGGGAGTGGTTCTGATGCTGTACAAGACTAGTGGCAATGCTTCTGGCCACAACAGTCCAGTTTCAGCCATCACTTTGCTCAGCTTGTTCTTAATAGAACAAGCTGAGCATTCTCTCCACCTTCGCACTTGCCTGTGGCCGGTATGAAGTATGCAGCTTACTATTAATACCCATCAGTTTGCACATGACCTGAAAGACTTCACCTGTAAAATGGGTACCCCTATCACTTTCAATCATTCTAGGGATACCATATCTGCACACAAATTCCTGCACTATTTTCTTTGCAGTGAACACAGCAGTATTTGTGGCAGCGGGGAATGCTTCTACCCAATTTGAAAAGACATCGGTACATACTAACACATATTTTAAATTCCTACAGGATGGTAACTGTATGAAGTCGATTTGTATTACCTGGAAAGGTCCGTCTGTAGGAGGGATATGGGATGGTTCCGTTGGTATTGTCTTACCAATATTCTTCCTCAAGCAAGTAAGACATGTCATTGCTTTCTTACCTGCATGAGAAGAGAATCCTGGTGCACTCCAGTAGGCTCTTACCAATTTGCACATACCTTCCTTACCCAGATGAGTCAGACTGTGTGCCGCCTCAGCTAGGCTTGGAAGATATGCCCTGGGGGCCACTGGCTTACCGTGTCCATCTGTCCAAAGTCCTGAGGACTCCTGACCATATCCCCTCGCCTTCCAGACTGCCCTCTCCTGTAGGGAACACAAATTTTGCATTTCAATTAACTGTTGTGTATTTGTCGTGTGGAGTAAAAACATCTCTGGAAGAGAGAAGAGAAGAGAGACTAAAAAAAAGTAAAATGTCAGGTTTGCATTCACCAACACGCTGTCACACCTTCATGCATATCAGTGTCCGTACACAATCTCCCTTTACCAGTATTCCCATTCTCCACCCTTTGTGCATGACAAGGCACACTGCAGTAATACTGGTGCCATTGTGCTGGTGAGATATACTGGATTCGGGCAGCACTCTGAATCTCCGATAAGTCATGTGGTGTATGAACTGTAATCGGGTCCATGTATTGTACCCTCCAGTAGGTAAACGAAAGAGGTGAAGAGGAAACTTGTGAAGAAAACCACATAGAGGTTGGTAACAGATAAGTTTTCAGAGGTCAAGAGGATTTTATAAAAATTGACAACTGGATTGGGCACTACGGGGAATTGATTCCCTACTTGGTCTACTCCCCTTTAAAGTTTGTACTCTTTGTATCGCTATTGGGACTATCCCAGCCATCAATCCAGTGTCCTGTCCATCCTAAGTTCATAGGGAACCCAGTATTTTTGCGAGACAATTTCCTCTACCTGTGATGGACATGAATCTAGAACAGTGAAATGCAACATTAGTCTTCGTGGGTGTCTAACATACTTTGTACTTCCTGATCGGGAGCACACTATATGTATATCATATCTAACAAAGTCTCTGTTAAGTTAGTCAGGGGCCACTGCTGCTAGGAGAAAAAAGTAAAGGTTTAGCATCATAAAGGCCCCATCTTAACTTCAGAAGGTTTTGTCAAAGGGTAATGTTGCACTTATCTCGTTCTTCCCATTTCCCAATTTGTATTTTCTATGTGATTTTGAGTCCTTACTAGATGTCCCTTGGTCCCGTCTATGTGTTTAATAATGTGGCTCGTGTTCTTTGTCTGGGGGGTCTATATCCAATATGTGTCCTATTACTCCTACAATCCCTGGCAAAATGCCCTTCTTTCTTGCAAAGGAAACATTTTGTTGACCGTTTCGTACCATCAGGGACCTGAGGTTTAGGTTGATTGGGCATCCTTTCCAGCGTCTGTATGCTTACTGTCCTCAACCTCTTCTCCTGCTGTTCTCTGTGTCTGGTGATATTTCTGTCATGCTCAATAGCAGACTCCCTGAGAGTATCTACTGTGACCACTCTCCAATTAGGCCAAGAAGTCTACACCCTGACCCTCAATGCCTAATTGAGCCCGTCCATTAGCACAGAGACAGCCACCTCCCTGTAATTCACATCGTTCCTTATATCCGATACCCCAGTGTACTTAGCCATAGTTTGTAAAGCTCTATGGAAATATTCAGATGTCATTTCATTTTCTCTCTGTTTTATGGAGAAAATTTTGTTCCACTTAACAACAGTAGGGAAATACAATCCTAGTTGTATGTTAATTCGTTCCACGTTCTCCTGATTGTGTTCGTCAGTCAGAGGATGGTCTGACTCTATTTTACAATCCGTGATAAATTTTTGGGTGTCAATATTAGGGGGTAGGCACGCTTTCAAAAGTGTCCGCCAATCTTTGTAGGTTCATGGGCATTACCCAGATCCTTAATATACTTCTGACATCTGGCTAAATGTCTCCGGGGATCGGGGAATTCTGAAATGACTGACTGCAGTTCTGATCTGGTCCACAGGCAATACATTGCATTATTCCTGGTGAGGGTTACTCCCTGGCTATCGGTTCTCCCATTGGGAGTTGCTATTTCCAAGACAGGATGTAACCCAACCATTTCATTCTCATTGTGAGGTGTTACTGTCTCTGTGTAATGAACAGTCTCACACTTACCGGTGGCTGTGATCTCACCAGTCCTTTCAGTGGGAGACACCGTCACTGCTCTTGTTGGTTGTGCTGGGCCCATCTGAGTTTCCTGCCAGGTGGCTGCCTGGATGAGGGCTGAGCTTAGGCTGGATCCATCATCTTCCTCCGACCTATGACCTTGGAGAGAACTTAGGACAAGGTACAATATACATGGGTTACGGTTAATACAATTTGCATGAATGTTCCTATCATTTGCCGATGTACCATTGGTTGTAGCTTTTCTCTCCCCATCGACATGTCGATGATGGTGTGCTCGCAATCCCATTCCTGTCAGGCTTGGAACTGGCTGTGCGAGCCAGCTCCCTTTGCACATCTCCCTCTTGTTGCCATATATTTAAACAGTCGTTATGTCTGATCCTCTGTTTTCTAGATTTGATCAGACATATTCTAATCCTTATGCTCTGCAGTACCTCTGGTTCAAAACTACCCATCCTAGGAAATGATGCTTTATCATCAGCAGTCATACATATCCATTCATCACAAAAAGCCTCCGTGTGTGACCATACTTCTCACACATTATCAACCGAGCTAAACCCCTGGGTCGTAGCTCTCCAGCCTGAACCCTGGCTGCCTCTCGCTTGTGCAATTGGATCCCATTGCGGTCTTTTTGCCTTATACACAATCCCCAACTGCACAATCGAGATGACGGTGAAAGTCAACCTAGCGCTTTCACTCGCTCCTGCCCACGCTGGCCAGTACTCCGACCCACTTCACCAGTGGAAAACTCAGTGTACCTAACTTCGGACTCCTATCAGACCCTTCAGCACTGTTATTTCTTTCGGTGGAGGTTCTGTTGGAATATTTTCCTGAGAAACATCGAAAACTTCCTTTTCGGTATCTTTCCACTGGAATTTTTGTAGGGTGAAAAACAGAATACTTCAATTACTATTGATCACCCTTTCCAATGGACTTCCACCAGGGAGATTTCCTGACGAAATCAGCGAAAAACCCCTTGTTTACACAATCACATCTGCGTATGCTTTCCACAGCGCATATGACACACCTGCGCGAAACAACGCAAATAGTATCATGTTGCGCTGCGTATAACACGCACAAACGCGCAGTCCAATCGCACAGCGTATAGATACTTGTTATCTATCCACCCAACGATCACTTTCACGCTACACCTAGTCCACTTTAGACCACCTAGTTCTCCTTGACCACCTAGTTCACCTAGACCACCTAGTCCACTTTAGTCAATACGTAGGGTTGCGAACCTCATGCCACTGAGCCTCTGCTAACTCAAGTGTTTCCACGAGATCCCGATTTCCCAGGGTTCAATCCTCTCACTCTTACTTTCAGCTCACACAAATACACAATGTTTTTCTGTACAGAAAAATATCACTCCCTTTGACTGATAGCCTGTCCCAGAGGTAGTACAGTTTAAACAAAGTCTTACAATAATCTGCTTTTGAGATCGGATAGTTATGTGCTATAGTATTAAATGTATACTATCCCCCCCCTAAATTGAACAGCTATTGTGTGGCTATAACTTGTGCTCGCAACTTCACGTAACTCTGCGTATGCACGTAACCATGCGGTCACACGCCACATGCGCATTCCCGTACTTCAACCACACAGCTTGTCACGTGTTCACCGTGCGTTTTCACTTAAATAAACCACACTATTCACGATAAATGTGAGCAACACAACTACTATTGCTCACTAACACAACACACACTTGTTCCGCACGCTCACCGGAAGTCACCCCCAAAGGTGATCCTCTTTTGAGTGTAAACCTAAACGTTTAGGCCGGAAACTGCGTTTCGTGTTTTACAATTATTCCCTTAACACACTTTCAAGTATATATATAGCAAATAAATGTATCCGATTTCACACAGATCTATAATGACTGTAATAACTTATGGCAACAATATGTGAGACTGTACGCAAAGTATCGGTACGCTTTGTGTACGCTTTCGCGCCAAAATTACACACAGATTTAAACAGCTTTTTTCCTGTTTGTCCCTGGGTTACACCAGCACCTCTAAGACTAGACAGAACAGACTGTGATCTAACAACACAACCTCGTTTCAAACACAATGCAAGATTACTTAACATGCGTCTCCACCCTTTGTTGTAGATCAAAGTCTGTTTATGGCCTGCAAGTCTGTGAGTATGTGATGAACCGGACAGAGCTCCCAATTGTTAAGTCTGATTAACTTTCAGGAAAAGAGCAATACCTTAAATACACAAATGTTCAGGTTGCTGCAACCTCTAATCGTGTGTCAGTTAAACCTCAATGAAATACGTACACGTTGCATAAGCACACCGTCACGCTGTAAGCACAAAATATCTACACGTGCGGCCTATACACTTTAACCCGTAACAGGAAAGGATATGCGACACCAATTGTATATGTTATGTTGTGGTCCAACTCAGCAACAAATATTTACTTAAAATGGGGTTACAACAGAAATACAATAATACAAGAGAAGAAACTACAACCAATGGATACATACAATTGTTCGCCTGCGCACCCGGTTCCGGTCCTCAGTCAATCTGGATAGATGACCTTCAGAAAATAGACTGGGGCCAGCCAGGAGGCTTGGTTTTATACAATGGTCCAAAGCATGAAACAAAGGAAACTGTAATCTCTTCTTTCATAGGTCAAAGAGCTGGTCATTTACAGTACATGAGGGTTCATAGGTAGGTTTGAACAGGTGGGCGATGCTTAGTCCAGGTGTACTTGCAGATGTCTTCCACTGGGTTCCTGACGAATATCAAAAGTACAGTACATACAGTGTGCTACTTCCTGCAAACTGCCGTCGGAATATTGCCCTTGAAATACTGTACAACTGGATACCAAACACCACCTACTAACCTAATTCTGTCCCCTCATATCCTGTAAAGTTGAATCCCTCTATTGTTCCATTTCTAAAGTAAATGTAACTTGCTTGTGTGGTGCATGTGGGCTATGTGTAATTATGCACTACGTGGATGAAATGTCAGTTATGTCTTTGTGGCTTTTCCATGCAAATGCGTATGCTACCGTATTGTCACGATCCGGGTATCTGGACGCCATTATTTGCCATTTAGATGTCTCCTGAGGCTGGCTCAGCGTTCCAGAGCTGGATCTCACCTGTGTTACTGATGTCCATGCTCTACATCTCCCTCCTGTCATTCTGAGACGCTGTCACAGCGGCATCACGTTTGGCGTCTCTAGCCTCTGCGGCCTCCGCCGCCGCTCCTGTGTTTCCGGATTACGGACTGCCAGTGTGGCGTTTCATGTCTGCCGCGATCCCCGCTGTCATCCATGTGGTTCCAGTGTGCAGGTTGCCAGTGTGACGTATCCTGCCCACCGCGGTCTGCGCCGCCATTACTGCTGAATCTCCACATGGTTTCTCAAACTAACTTTCCCTCCAAGTGCTAACATGGGCGCAGCCATGTTGGTTTCAATCACATGCTTCAGTTTCCACCAATCCGCTGCTCCTGGAATCTGCATAATTGCCCAGCCAATGCCTGCCTTGCTGCAGGTATAATTATCCTGTGCCTGGGCCAGGAAGTGGTCAGTGCTTTGGTTGTCAAACCTTGTTCCAGTCTCTCTCTCCTGTGATTGTTTCTCCAGGTTTCCAGCTCCTGTTACCAGCAGCCACTAAGAGACCCGCACCTGCTTTCCATCTTGCAGTGCAGCCTGACTCTGCAGTCCTCCGTGACTACTCCAGCTTCCAGCTACAAACCATCTGCTTCCAGCGATCAGCTTCCAGCAGTATCCAGCTTCCTTAAAGTGCTGGTGTTGTTCCAACGGATACCTCCATACCAGCAGTATCCACAAACCATCGGTAACCACCTTTCATCTTTCCAGTATCCACGCTCCCTAGCTTCATCATATCACCTGGCTGGTTCCATCCAGCATCCACTCCGTGTTTTCATCATCTGGCTGGTTCCATCCAGCACTCACAGCAGTCCTTTCAGCTACAGTGATCCAGCTCCAAGAATTACATCTGCTGACGTGTTCCTCGGCTATCCTCACTACTACAGACAGGCCTGGTAAGGACAATCCATCTGTGGGACTTTAACATCTGATCCATATCCTACCAGTGCTCTGTGGCTCCAGCCAAGGTCTTAGTGATCCAGGAACTGTACCTTTTTATCACTGCTTGTTCTTTATTTACAACTGTGCAAAATACAGAGTTTGTTAATAAAACTTTTATTGACTTTTAAACCCTGGTTGTCATGGTCACACCTTCGGGTGATCCTTCTTCACTACACTTACATGTCCAGGGGTCTGATTAAACTTTCTAGGTTTAAGTTCATCCCAGACCCTACAACTGAGGCTTCCTCCTGTCAGCCCAGACCCTCAGTTGTGACAGTAAGCACTGACCATATGAATCCAGCCGGAGACCAGGATCAAGCGGCCAGGCCGATGCAAGAACTGGCAGCCAGACTCGAACATCAGGAGGCTGCACAAGGCCACATTATCCGCTGTCTCCAGGATCTCTCTACTCGGCTGGATGGGATCCAAACGACCCTCCGTGGATCTGGCGCATCCGGTGCGTCCACCACAGTGACACCAGCTGTAACACCACCCACCTTACCCATTTCTGCTCCACGTCTTCATCTTCCAACGCCAGCAAAATTTGATGGATCTCCAAGATTCTGCAGGGGATTTCTCAATCAATGTGAAATTCACTTTGAGCTACAACCCGGCAGTTTTCCCAGTGACCGTACTAAAATTGCCTATATTATTTCCCTTCTTAGTGGCTCAGCCCTTGACTGGGCATCACCTTTATGGGAGAAGTCCGATACCCTGCTGTCCTCCTATACTGACTTTGTAACAACATTCAGGCGCATCTTCGACGAGCCAGGCCGAATAACTTCAGCTTCTTCTGAGATTCTCCGTTTACGCCAAGGAACGCGTACTGTGGGACAGTATCTTATACAGTTCAAGATCCTAACATCCGAACTAGCATGGAACGACGAAGCCCTGTATGCTGCATTCTGGCATGGCTTATCAGAATGCATCAAGGATGAATTAGCTACCAGAGACTTGCCCTCTAAGTTGGAGGAGCTAATCTCTTTATGCACAAAAGTTGATCTACGGTTCAGAGAAAGAGCAACTGAGCGGGGAAGGTCTTCTACTCCAAAATCTTCTGCTCCTCCTCCTCGTCAACCGTCTCCATCCAAAGATGAACCCATGCAAATTGGTCGTTCCCGTCTATCTCCTGCTGAGCGCCGAAGACGTCTTTCCGAGTCCCTCTGTCTTTACTGTGCAGCTCCGTCTCATGCAATCAATGCTTGTCCCAAACGTCCGGGAAACTTCAAGTCCTAGCTCGCCAAGGAGAGGGCCGGCTAGGAGTAATGCTCTCCTCTCCATCTCCTCATGATTGTAATCTCCCAGTCTCGCTTCAAATTGCTCAACGTTATAGGAACGTCATTGCCCTCCTAGATTCCGGAGCGGCTGGGAATTTCATAACTGAAGCATATGTTAAACGGTGGTCCCTACCCACCGAGAGACTTTCCTCATCCATTTCCTTGACTGCCGTGGATGGCAGTAAGATTTTTGAGGCAGTTATTTCTCTAAGGACTCTACCAGTTCGTCTGAAAGTAGGAGTTCTTCATTCAGAATTTATTTCCTTTTTAGTGATTCCAAAAGCCACACATCCAGTGGTTTTGGGCCTTCCATGGCTTCGTCTCCACAATCCATCGATTGACTGGAAGACTACGCAAATATTAGCATGGGGTCCCTCCTGTGCGGAGACCTGTTTGTCCAAAGTGCTTTCTGTTTGTTCTTCCTCCTCTAGGTCGTCTGATGTTCCACCTCCTCCATATCAAGACTACACGGACGTGTTCAGTAAAGCTTCTGCTGACATCCTTCCTCCTCATAGGGAATGGGACTGTCCAATTGATCTCATCCCAGGGAAGGTTCCACCTCGAGGCCGAACTTACCCGTTGTCCATACCAGAGACGCATTCTATGGAAGAATACATTAAAGAGAATCTGGCGAAGGGTTTCATCCGACCTTCTTCTTCCCCAGCAGGTGCAGGTTTCTTCTTCGTGAAAGAAGAAAGACGGTGGCCTGCGGCCGTGCATCGACTACAGAGGCTTAAACGACATTACCGTTAAGAACCGATATCCTTTACCCTTGATTACAGAACTCTTCCATAGAGTTAGCGGAGCAACCATCTTTACAAAGTTGGATTTGATGGGTGCCTACAATCTCATCTGGATCCGAGAGGGTGACGAGTGGAAGACCGCCTTTAACACCCGTGATGGACATTATGAGTACCTCGTCATGCCCTTCGGATTAAGTAATGCTCCAGCTGTCTTCCAGCATTTCGTGAATGAGATCTTCAGAGACATCTTATATCGCCATGTCGTGGTTTATCTAGATGATGTACTCATCTTTGCCAATAATCTAGAGGAACATCGTTTTTGGGTAAAGGAGGTTCTGTCCCGTCTGCGAGTCAATCATCTCTATTGCAAATAGAGAAGTGTGTTTTTGAAGTTAAATCCATTCCGTTTCTAGGCTACATTGTGTCCGGTTCCGGACTAGAGATGGATCCTGAGAAACTTCAAGCAATCCAGAATTGGCCGATACCCTTAACCCTCAAAGGGGTCCAGAGGTTTTTAGGATTCGCCAATTACTACAGAAAGTTTATACGAGACTTTTCCACCATTGTGGCGCCTATCACTGCGTTGACTAAGAAGGGTGCTAACCCGTCCAAGTGGTCTGAAGAAGCTACGCAAGCTTTTCATCTTTTAAAGCAACGATTCATCTCTGCTCCGGTTTTGAAACAGCCTGACTTTGACTCTCCTTTCATCCTAGAGGTGGATGCTTCCTCCGTTGGAGTAGGAGCGGTGTTATCCCAGAGAGCTAAAGATGGTCATTTACATCCTTGCAGTTTCTTCTCCCGGAAGTTCTCCCCAGCTGAGCGCAACTATGCCATTGGCGATCAGGAGTTGCTGGCAATCAAACTCGCTCTAGAGGAGTGGAGATATCTGTTGGAGGGAGCTTCTCATTCAGTTACCATACTCACCGACCACAAGAATCTTTTATATCTGAAAGGCGCACAATGTCTTAACCCTCGTCAGGCCAGATGGGCATTTTTCTTTTCCAGGTTCGACTTTAAACTCCAGTTCTGTCCGGGCTCTCAGAATCGCAAGGCCGATGCCCTTTCCCGCTCTTGGGAGCAAGAAAATGAGTCGGAGTCTTCTGACAAGCATCCTATTATTAATCCGTTGGCATTCTTCACGGTAAGGATGGACTCTATGCCCCCACCATGGAAAAGTTTTGTGAAACCGGTATTAAGGAAGAAGCTCATGCATTGGGCCCATGCTTCCCGTTTCGCCGGACATACAGGCATTCAGAAAACCCTTGATTTTATCTCTAGGTCTTATTGGTGGCCAACTCTGAAGAAGGACGTCATGGAGTTTATTGCATCTTGCCCAAAATGTGCCCAACACAAAGTATCCCGCCAGTCACCTGCGGGGCAACTGGTTCCATTATCCGTTCCCCGTCGACCATGGACCCATTTGTCGATGGACTTTGTTACAGACCTGCCTATGTGCAACAAGTTTAATACCATCTGGGTGGTAGTTGACCGATTCACCAAGATGGCACATTTCATTCCTCTCACCGGTCTTCCGTCAGCTTCCAAGTTGGCTCAAGTATTCATTCAAGAAATCTTCCGACTTCACGGTCTTCCTGAAGAGATCATCTCTGATAGAGGAGTACAATTTGTAGCCAAGTTCTGGCGAAGTTTGTGTCAAGCCCTCCAAGTCAAATTAAAGTTTTCTACAGCTTACCATCCTCAGACCAATGGTCAAACTGAGAGGGTGAATCAGGACTTGGAGGCCTTCCTCCGCATCTTCCTCTCAAGACGACTGGGTTCAACTCCTTCCCTGGGCCGAGTTCAGCCATAACAACCAATATCATTCCTCATCTTCTTCAACACCATTCTTCATTAACTATGGATTCCACCCTAAAGTTCCAGAATTCCAGGAAGCGTAGGGCAGTTCCTGCCCTCAAGGTGGGTGATCGTGTGTGGTTGTCTACGAAGAATCTGAGGTTAAGAGTTCCCAGCATGAAGTTTGCACCTCGTTACATCGGTCCTTTTCGAGTTGAACAAGTCGTCAATCCTGTTGCTTACAGACTCCAGTTACCCGCCTACTTGAAAATACCTAGGACATTCCATGTTTCCCTTCTGAAACCGCTGATTCTGAATCGCTTTCATTCTGCACTACCTCCGGCTCCTAAAGTCCAGACTCAACGGGGAGTTGAGTATGAAGTTGCCAAGATTCTGGATTCATGTTTCCGTTATGGTCAGTTGCAATATCTTATTGACTGGAAGGGCTATGGTCCTGAAGAACGCTCTTGGATCAATGCTTCGGATGTTCATGTGTTCATGCTCCTGCCTTGATCCGGAATTTCCACTCTAAATTTCCTCAGAAGCCTAAGAAGTGTCCTGGGGCCACTCCTAAAGGGGGGGGGGGGGGGTGCTGTCACGATCCGGGTATCTAGACGCCATTATTTGCCATTTAGATATCTCCTGAGGCTGGCTCAGCGTTCCAGGGCCGGATCTCACCTGTGTTACTGATGTCCATGCTCTACATCTCCCTCCTGTCACTCTGAGACGCTGTCACAGCGGCATCACGTTTGGCGTCTCCAGCCTCTGCGGCCTCTGCCGCCGCTCCTGTGTTTCCGGATTACGGATTGCCAGTGTGGCGTTTCATGTCTGCCGCGATCCCCGCTGTCATCCATGTGGTTCCAGTGTGCAGGTTGCCAGTGTGACGTATCCTGCCCGCCGCGGTCTGCGCCGCCATTACTGCCAAATCTCCACATGGTTTCTCAAACTAACTTTCCCTCCAAGTGCTAACATGGGCGCAGCCATGTTGGTTTCAATCACATGCTTCAGTTTCCACCAATCCGCTGCTCCTGGAATCTGCATAATTGCCCAGCCAATGCCTGCCTTGCTGCAGGTATAATTATCCTGTGCCTGGGCCAGGAAGTGGTCAGTGCTTTGGTTGTCAAACCTTGTTCCAGTCTCTCTCTCCTGTGATTGTTTCTCCAGGTTTCCAGCTCCTGTTACCAGCAGCCACTAAGAGACCCGCACCTGCTTTCCATCTTGCGGTGCAGCCTGACTCTGCAGTCCTCCGTGACTACTCCAGCTTCCAGCTACAAACCATCTGCTTCCAGCGATCAGCTTCCAGCAGTATCCAGCTTCCTTAAAGTGCCGGTGTTGTTCCAACGGACACCTCCATACCAGCAGTATCCACAAACCATAGGTAACCACCTTTCATCTTTCCAGTATCCACGCTCCCTAGCTTCATCATATCACCTGGCTGGTTCCATCCAGCATCCACTCCGTGTTTTCATCATCTGGCTGGTTCCATCCAGCACTCACAGCAGTCCTTTCAGCTACAGTGATCCAGCTCCAAGAATTACATCTGCTGACGTGTTCCTCGGCTATCCTCACTACTACAGACAGGCCTGGTAAGGACAATCCATCTATGGGACTTTAACATCTGATCCATATCCTACCAGTGCTCTGTGGCTCCAGCCAAGGTCTTAGTGATCCAGGAACTGTACCTTTTTATCACTGCTTGTTCTTTATTTACAACTGTGCAAAATACAGAGTTTGTTAATAAAACTTTTATTGACTTTTAAACCCTGGTTGTCATGGTCACACCTTCGGGTGATCCTTCTTCACTACACTTACATGTCCAGGGGTCTGATTAAACCTTCTAGGTTTAAGTTCATCCCAGCCCCTACAACTGAGGCTTCCTCCTGTCAGCCCAGACCCTCAGTTGTGACACGTATTTACTCATACCACGCGCTAATACGCAGGGCCTCATGAGCCAATGTACGCAGCGCACGGCAGAACAAGCACACGCACGGAGGCCACTCTGTGTGGTGTTTGTACTTGATGCATGTGGGTATATTTTTGACTTCGACAAGGCTTAGGGCCTCATTCAGAGGCGACCGCTGTTGAGTCCCACAGCACAGTTTACTTATATTAATAAACTGCGCACGTGCATCGGCTGCATTGTGACTGTGCGGACTTAAACATTGCGGCTGGTGGCCATTCACAGGGCGGCGTGAACGGGGGGGGTGACGAGAGCTTTTTCAGGGCGGCTGCGTGAGGTCACACGCAGCCACTCCAATTAAAAAAATGGCAGTGAACCACCTGACAGCGCAGCCAGGCTGTGCTGCCAGGTGTCAACCTTAATTCGATGAGTCCACAATTAAATTCCCCAGTACTGGGGGGACCCCAGCATGTGCAGAGATGGATGCAGATCTTGCTGCGTATACTGCTATCTGCGATCCATCTCTAAATAACCACCTTAGTCAGACAACACCACTGCGGTAGCCTATCTGAATCACCAAGGAGGTAAGCGCAGGGCAATGCGAAAGGTAAAGCACATTCTCTGATGGGACAAATTGCATATCCCAGCTACCTCCGCAGTGTTCACTTCAGGTGCTCTAAACTGGGAAACAGACTTCCTCTGTCGGCACGAGGTGCACCCAGAAGAGTAGTCCCTCCACCCGGAGGTCTTCCAAATTCTGGATAGAAAGATGGGGCCTGCCAGACGTTGAACGGATGGCCTCAGGTCACTAGCTTCCAGTGTACGGGTCCAGAACAGGAGACCCCGAAGCAACATCTTCCCTTCAGTCTTCTCAGGATAATTCGCTAATTTAACCAGGAAGGAGGTACAATACTACTGATTGCGCCAGAATGGCCCAGACATCAATGGTTTAACGATCTTCAGAGTGTCCATAGACTAGTATCTACCACTTTTTCTGCGACCAGACCTGTTGTGTCAGGATCCTTTTCAGCAACCGAACTTGGCTCGCCAGTCTTTGACGGCGTGTTTTTTTTAATCATCCTTGCTGAGATCTAAGGATTTCTCAGGACACGGATATATTTTAGAGTCTGGCATAAATACTTCCAATGATGTGCTTTCAAATGTTATGACCGTCTGGAATTCAAAGTATCTGGAAATCTGTCCTTTCTTCAGGCTGGATAGGATATTGGACTTCGTCTGGCCTCTTTGAAGGTTCTTATTCCTGCTCTGTCAGTGTGGTTTCAGAGATGGATTGCCCCATTGTCAATGTTTAGGACATTTCTACAGGGATTCAGCCTCCCTTTGTCACACCGGTAGCTCCACGGAATTTGTCTTTGCTCTACGGACCTTGCAAAATTGTCCTTTTGAACATTTGGCTACGGTTGACCTCAAATGGCTCACAACCAAGATATCGTGTCTGTTGGCTCTTGCCAATGCACGTAGAGTACCAGACTTCAGGGCACTTTCAGGCAGTTCCCCATTTCTGAATACGGAAATTGTAGTTCCGGTTTTCCAATCATCGGACCTCTCGGCAGGCAAAGCTTCGCAAGATGTGGTCCAGGCCTTAAGGATATACGTGCAACGTACTGACTCCATCAGTAATACAAATTCTCTCTTCATGCTTTATAGATTTAATAAGAGGGGCTGGCCTGCAAATAAGCAGACGCTAGTTACATGGATTCGCAGGCATATACTCAGGCTGATCTTCCCCTACCAGCCACATGGTCCTCTGTCCACAAGTTTTTTAGGTTTTATGCCTTTTATACATTTGCTTCTCAAGATGCTTAATTTGACCACAACATTCTCCTCTCAGCGTAGGAGCATCCCCTCCCTTTAGGGCATCCCAAGGTCATTCCTGTGGATGCCTATGGACCCTGAAGAAAATAAGAGAGTTACAGCAAAACTTACCTGTGTTAACTCTTTTTCTTTGAGGTCCATAGGAGTAACAGGACACCCACGCTGATGCACCTGGCTTCAATGAGTTACTCTTCTCGGTCACCAGTCCCTGTCTCCTGGTTGTGAGGGTGTATTTCCTATGTGTAACATTCTTCCTTCTCTCCTCTCCAGTGCCTGCTTTGGGCTTGTTAACTAAAACTGAAGAGCCTGAGATGTGGGTGGGGTATAAGGGAGAAGGACCAGTGCATCTTGGAAGCAAAAAGATTAACTGTTTGATGCCCTGTTCCTGGTCTCCACTGTAATGACTGTGGTTTTTGTGAACCCGGTGTTAGTGAAGTCTATGCGGGTGACTGGAGGACTATGTGAATATTAGGCTGCTCTGTAGGAATCAGTGAGAAGGAGCAATCCCTGACCGGGGATTGAACCCGGGCCTCGGCAGAGGGAGCCGTATCCTGACCACTGGATTACCAGGGACTTGGTGTTGATAACAGGATGATGAATGTATTGGTGAGATTGAACTGGATAGTGTCACAGGAGTAGGTTACTGGCGAAATAGTAAGCCGGACTGGATACTGGTGAGACTGAGAACCGGGCTGGTTACCGGTGAGACTGGGACGCAACTGTAATCCGGGCTGGTACCGGATATAACTGTAAACGCAACTGAAAGTAGAACGATGACTGTGGCTGTGACTTTAGGACGAGGCTGAAGAATACTGTGGCTTTGTAGAATACTGCAGCTGTGTCTTTAAGACGAGACTGTGGAATACTGCAACTGTGACTTTAAGATGAAACTGCAGAACACTGGATATCAATGGTAACACAACTGTAATCCAGACTGGGTAGCAAAGGAGCAGAGTTTTACAGGAACCAAAGTACAAGTGTTATCTTTAGTGAGCTCAGCTTCTAAGCTCACACAGAGCTGTGTGTGACACGAGGAACTGGCAGAGTTTGCAACTCAAGTCTCCTGACTTATACTTTCTGGTCCTTGGTGATTGGGGAGCAGTGTCAGGTGATTCAGAGAGTCTCAGGCTGCCACAGGATTGGACAGCTCTGGGTCAGGTGAACAGTCACTGTCATGTGAGTACTCTAGACTAGGCTGTGATGTGGAGTGAGGCCTAGCAGGCCAAAAGAACACTGAAGCCTGAACTTCTGCAAACAAACAGAGGATGCTGGCTTTTAGGCCTAAACTTCAGATTGCTGAATTCAGACTCGCACAGAAGATTAATCACCACAGGTGGAGCTCGTTAACTCTTACCTTCCAGGCAGAAAACTCATGACTCAGGAAACTCATGGTAATGGCAAGCTGTTTATCCCAGTGAGCAGAAAAGACACATGATCCAGGACAGCTGGCAGGGGTAAGTCACCCAATATGAGAACTACAGTCAGAATCGTGACACTCCACCATCATACCCAAGGTGATTAATGTGGATCCTATGGAGCTCGAAGAAAGAGTTAACAAAGGTAAGTTTTACCATTACCCTTATTTTTACAGTCCTGCATTTACAAAAAATGAGATTTATGGTAAGAACTTACCGTTGTTTTCTGTGAGGTACACTGGGCTCCACAAGGATTAACATCGGGGGTGTTTGTAGGATCTTGATCAAAGGCACCAACAGGCTCAAACCTTTGACTGTTCCCAAGATGCATAGTGCCGCCTCCTCTATAACCCCGCCTCCGTGCACAAGAGCTCAGTTTTCGTTAACCAGTCCAATGCAGTAGCAGGTAACAGAGACGACAATCGTTAGAAGCCACACACCCCACACACTCGCGACAGGAGAGCGTGTCAGTGGCTAATGCCATACCAACCCAAACAAGCAAATTGCGTCAGGGTAGGCGCCTTGTGGAGCCCAGTGTACCTCGCACAGTACCGGATCTTGCCACGGGCAAGCAGTACTTTTGCCCGGGGCGCCGCCTTCCGGAGGGCGCCGGCGCCCTCCGGAGGGCGCCGCACCATGGCAAGATCCGCCACTGTGCCCTCTGCAGTGCCCCCCGCTGTGCCCGCCGCTGGTCCCCCGCTTTGAAGGGAACCAGACGCTAAGCGTCTAGTTTCCCTTCATGGAGAGGACTGTGCTGTGCGGTGCGCGATGACGTCATCGCGCACCGCACAGCAAAGGTCCTCTCCATGAAGGGAAACTAGACGAAGCGTCTAGTTTCCCTTCATGGAGAGGACCTTTGCTGTGCGGTGCGCGATGACGTCATCGCGCACCGCACAGCATAGTGGCAGAGACACTAGGGGTCATAATTGACCTCTAGTGTCTATGCTGTGCTATGGGAGAGACGTAATGACGTCTCTCCCATAGATCCGAGGACAGACACAACCATCCGAGTCCAGGAGAAGAGCGGCGCCGGCGGAGGAGGAGGTCTGGAATCAGGAGCGGGGATTGTAAGTATACTTTTATTTTTTTTTTCATTTTTTTTTCCAGCTGCGCTACAGGGGGCACAAATGGGGGCGTAACTGACCACGCCCCCATACGAAGCCACGCCCCCATTTTTGCCCGGGGCGCCACAAGGGCAAGATCCGGCCCTGACCTCGCAGAAAGAGATTTAACAATGGTAAATTCTTACAATAAATCTCGTTTTCTGCTGTGGGGTACACTGGGCTCCACAAGGATTAACATCGGGGATGTCCTAAAGCAGTTCCTTATGGGAGGGGACGCACAGTAGCGGGAACAAGAACCCGGCGTCCAAAGGAAGCATCCTGGGAGGCGGAAGTATTGAAGGCATAGAACCATATGAACATTTTCACTGAGGACCACGTAGCCGCCTTGCACAATTGTTCAAGGGTCGCACCACGGAGGGCCGCCCAAGAAGATCCAACAGACCGAGTAGAATGGGCTTTGATGGTAGCAGGAGCTGGCAGACCAGCCTGTACATAAGCATGTGCAATCACCATTCTAAGCCATCTGGCCAAGGTCTACTTGTTAGCAGGCCAGCCACGTTTGTGAAATCCAAACAGCACAAAGAGAGAATCAGACTTCCTAATGGAGGCAGTTCTATTCACATAGATACGGAGAGACCATACCACATCCAAAGACCGCTCTTTGGAGGACAACTCAGGAGAACTAAAGGCCGGAACCACAATCTCCTGGTTAAGGTGGAAGGAAGACACCACCTTAGGCAAATAACCAGGGCGCGTTCTAAGAACAGCCCGGTCACGATGAAAAATCAGATAGGGGGACTTACAGGATAAGGCACCTAAGTCTGAGACCCTTCTAGCAAAGGCAATAGCCAGCAAAAACAAAACCTTAAGGGAAAGCCACTTAAGGTCTGCAGACGCAAGAGGTTCAAAAGGATACTCCTGCAAGGCCTCCAGAACCACTGACAAATCCCAAGGGGCCACTGGTGGTACATAAGGAGGTTGAATCCGTAACATCCCCTGAGTGAAAGTATGAACATCAGGCAGGGTAGCAATCTTTCTCTGAAACCATACCGACAAAGCAGAAATGTGAACCTTGAGGGATGCCAGACGAAGGCCTAACTCCAGGCCCTGTTGTAGAAAGGCCAAAAGTTTGGCCGTACTAAACTTGTAAGCGTCATTATTGTTAGATGTGCACCAAGCAAAGTAAGAATTCCAGACCCTATGGTAAATCCGAGCAGAAGCTGGCTTACGGGCCTTCAACATAGTATGATTGACCGTCTCAGAAAAACCCTTGGCCCTCAAGACGGAAGCTTCAAGAGCCACGCCGTCAAAGCCAGTCAGGCCAAATCCTGGTACACACAAGGGCCCTGAACGAGGAGGTCTGGTTGTTGTGGAAGTAGAAGGGGATGCTCTATCGAGAGACCCTGTAGATCTGAGAACCAGTGCCGTCTGGGCCACGTGGGAGCGATCAGAAGCAGGATTCCTCCTTATTGTTTGAACTTCCTTAGTACTCTGGGCAGGAGTGACACCGGAGGGAACACATATGGTAGCTGAAAGCTCCATGGAATTGCCAGTGCGTCTACGAACGCCGCTTGAGGATCCCTTGTCCTTGCTCCGAAGACCAGAACCTTGTGATTGTGTCGAGACGCCATCAAGTCCACATCTGGAAGGCCCCACCTGTCCATGACTAGTTGAAAAAACTTCTGGATGGAAGCTCCACTCTCCGGCGTGTACGTCCTGACGACTCAGAAAGTCCGCTTCCCAGTTGAGTAACCCCAGAATGAACACTGCCAATATGGCTGGCAGATGGCGTTCCGCCCATTGAGGAATCCTTGATACTTCCCTCATCGCCATGCGGCTTCGAGTGCCGCCCTGATGATTTATGTATGCCACCGTGGTGGCATTGTCTGATTGTACTTGAACAGGACTGTTCTGTATCAAATGCTGGGCCAGGTTCAGTGCACTGAACACCGCCCGCAGTTCCAGAATGTTTATTGGGAGGAGAGACTCCTCCTTGGTCCACCAACCCTGAAGGAAGTGTTGCTCCAACACCGCACCCCAACCCCTCAGACTGGCATCCGTCATCAGAAGGACCCAGTTGGAGATCCAGAAGGGACGACCCCCGCTCAATCGGTGGTCCTGAAACCACCAGCTCAGTGACAGACGGACCTCAAGGAGATCATTTGAGACCTGATCCGGTGAGGCAGGCCGTCCCACTTGGCCAGAATCAACTTCTGTAGAGGGCAGGAATGGAATTGAGCGTACTCCACCATGTCTGGATTTTTAGATACAGGTTCAGGTTCATAAGAAATTTGAAGAATCAGCCTGTTAGCCTCAATCAAATCAGGGACATCCACCTGTGACCGTCCCTCCCCATCTGAAGCTTCAGAGTCAGTGTCTGTGGGGTCAGTGTATGCGCCATCCTCATCAGAGGAAGTGTCTGGAATGGTGGTGGATTGTGAGGAAGTAGCGGCCCGTTTAGAAGACGTCTTAGGCGGGCGAGAGTTAGATTTCTTTTTAGTCAGTGATTGGTTCAAGTGCTGTAACTGTGATAAGATCTGATCTGCCCATGGCGGATTGACTGCAGGGGCCATAAACTGCTGTACTGGCACAGGCGGTCCCACAGGGGGCGTAAGTTTGGTTACCAGCGTATTTTATAACGTGGAGAAGGTAGCCCAGGGCGGGTCATTGTGGACCCCCGTTGCTACAAATCCACTGGAGGGCAAAGAATCCCCAGAACCTGAACTCTATGCTGCCATGTTTTCCTCAAATGAGACTGCAGTGGCACCACCACTCAATGTGGGATCAGCCCCAGTTCCGTTGCCCCTTGCAGCTGACATAATGAGAAGCTCAATATCAGGCAACCTAGTACAATATTAGCAGCACTATATCTAGCAAGAACTCCCAGTGTAGTGTTATCAGCACAAACCGAGAACCCAAGAGATATATGGTGACCAGAAATCACAGAGAAAAATACACAGTAAGTATATCCTGTGAAACATCTATATAGTCTAATAAACTGACGAACTTAGCCCCCTCAGGTTATAGAATATAGGGGTAGCAGGCTGAGCTAAACACACGAAATGGCAGCCACTCAGCAGCTACATGCACACACACAGAAAGTCACAATGTACAATGCAGAAATTATAACATACAATAAGACTGCACTGGACTAACAATACAAAGTAATACTCAGTATATCTATCTATCTATATATATATATATATATATATATTTATATAAACAGTAGATATAGCAAAACACAGCAAACACTGGATGTATATCACAGGGTGTTTGTACCACACAACCCTGACTGTATGCACTCTTTCTTAACTAAATGGCCTCATACACTGGGCTGATTTTGCCCAATTTCAGCCCAATTCGGGCTTTCGGCCCGATATATTGGGTGAAATCGGGCATTTTCGGGGTGCTTGAATAACCGATCCGATGCGCGTTCCCGTGAGCATCAGCTCGGATCCCCCTAGATACGACATATCACAAGTGCTGCACTTGTTATATGTCGGATCCCGCAGTAAATAGATAGGATAGTAAAAGATACATCGTATGCCAAAAAAACTGCATACGATATATCTAATACTATCTTACCAACGGGGAGGCTGCCGGGAGGTTGGACGAAATCTTATATGACATGACGGACCGTCATGTAGTATAAGTGTATGGGGCCCTTAACACTGTCCACTGACAGGTAGAATACTTAAGTGTCCTGTAAAATGCACAGCGCTGACGTGCAGGTGGCTTTACAGAGGAGGATTTGCCAAGCAGTCCCAGGAACAGCGCAGCTCCATGTAATGGCGGCTGAGAGGGAGTAAGGGAGAGATATGCAGCTCCAGGGCGAGAACATTTGCCTAAATGGCGCCCTGGGGCTGGGGGGAGGGGCTACAGGACAGACCTTAACCCCAGTGCTGGCATCCCCACCAGGCGCTGCGGGCTGTCAAACAAACGGTTTTATGAAGAAAACCGACCTGTACCCAGTGCCCTTGTGGCTAGTGGAGCCCCTGCCCCTTACAGTGTCCTCGCCAGCGCGTGCGTGGCCCGCCTCCCACCGGCCACACTGGATCGCGATCACAGCGGGCCAAAGAGACCCCTTACCTCCCCCTGTATGCGACCACGTGATCCGGGAGGACAGCGGCGAGTGTGTGACTGACTAGAAGAACACCGGAGCCTCTGCTGCAATTACCCGGCAACCAGGGCGCAGGAGTATACAGCGCCGCTGGGGGAGTGATGGAGCTGCAGCAGGGGATGTCTGACTGACATCCAGACACAGCTGCAGCCCTTGAAGTCTTCAAATTTCTTTCTTCTTAAAATAGCTTTGTCACGATCCGGGTATCTGGACGCCATTATTTACCTTTCAGGTGTCTCCTAAGGCTGTCCCAGCGTCCTAGGCCCGGTTCCCAGCTGTGATGCAAGCATTCATACGTCATATCTCATCTCTGCTGATCCGTGGATATTGTTCCTCAATGCTCGGGCGACTGGCATGGCGTCATCTGCCGGCGGGGCCTCGGGCATCATCTCCATATTCCTAATGCATACAGGGTATGTGGCACTCCTCACCTACTGCAGCCGCTGCCGTCCATGCTGAAGGTTGAGACGCAAGCCGGCGTTCTCTATGTTCACCGCCGCCATTACAGAGGAATCTCCATGTGGTGAATACAAACAGCTTTTCCTCCACAGGCCGGTATGGGCGCAGCCATCTTAGTTTCAGTCACATGATCCTGACCTCCAATCCATAGCTCTGCTGAAATCTGCATAATTAAGTCATCCAATCCCTTTACACCTAAGGGTATAAAGGGACTGAGCCTGCACTAGGAAATCGTCAGTGCTTTGGTTGTCAAACCTTGTTTCCAGTCTCTCTCTCTCCTGTGGTTATTTTGTTGCAGGTTTCCAGCTCCTGTCTCCAGTTACCACTAAGAGACCAGCACCAGCTTACCACCTTGCGGTGCAGCCTGACTCTGCAGTCTTCCATGACTACTCCAGCTTCCAGCTACAGATCCATCTGCTTCCAGCGGTCAGCTTCCAGCAGTGTTCAGCTTTCTTAAAGTGCCGGTGCTTCTCCAGCGGATACCTACATACCAGCGGTATCCGCAAACCATCGGTACCTGCATACCATCATTTCCTATATCCTCGCTCCCTAGCTTCATTCAACTACCTGGCTGGTTCCATCCAGCATCCACTCCGTGTTATCTACTCGGCTGGTTCCATCCAGCATTCACTCCGTGTTTTCAACACCTGGCTGGTTCCATCCAGCATCCACAGCAGTTGTCTCAGCTACAGCGTTACCAGCTTCAAGTGTTACATCTGCTGGTGTGTTCCTCGGCTACTCTCACTACTACGGACGGGTCTGGTAAGGACACTCCATCACTGGGAAATTAAGAACTGTACCTTATCCTACCAGTACCCTGTGGCTCTTGCCAAGCTTATAGTGATCCAGGAACGGTTTCATTTTATCTACTGCATATCTGTATTCATTTACCACTGCTGTGAATACGGAGTTCTGTTAATAAACTTTTATTGACTTTTAAATCCTGGTTGTCATGGTCACGCCTTCGGGCAATCTTTCTACACCTTACTTACATGTCTAGGGGTCTGATTAAACCTCCCAAGTTTAGTTTTACCTCAGCCCCTACAACTGAGGCTTCCTCCCGTCAGCTCAGGCCCTCAGTTGTGACAGTAAGCACTGACCATATGAATCCAGCCGGAGACCAGGATCAAGCGGCCAGGCCGATGCAAGAACTGGCAGCCAGACTCGAACATCAGGAGGCTGCACAAGGCCACATCATCCGCTGTCTCCAGGATCTCTCTACTCGGCTGGATGGGATCCAAACAACCCTCCGTGGATCAGGCGCGTCCGGTGCGTCCACCACAGTGACACCAGCTGTAACCCCACCCACCTTACCCATTTCTGCTCCACGTCTTCATCTTCCAACGCCAGCAAAATTTGATGGATCTCCAAGATCTTGCAGGGGATTTCTCAATCAATGTGAAATTCGTTTCGAGCTACAACCTGGCAGTTTCCCTAGTGATCGCACTAAAATTGCCTATATTTCCCTCCTCAGTGGCTCAACCCTTGATTGGGCATCACCTTTATGGGAGAAATCCGATACCCTGTTGTCCTCATATACTGACTTTGTAACGACATTCAGGCGCATCTTCGACGAGCCAGGCTGTGTAACTTCTGCTTCTTCTGAGATTCTCCGTTTACGCCAAGGAACGCGTACTGTGGGACAGTACCTAATACAGTTCAAGATCAAGATCCTGGCATCCGAACTGGCATGGAACGACGAAGCCCTGTATGCTGCATTCTGGCATGGCCTATCAGAACGCATCAAGGACGAATTAGCTACCAGAGACTTGCCCTCCAAGTTGGATGAGCTAATATCCCTATGCACAAAAGTTGATCTACGGTTTAGAGAAAGAGCAACTGAGCGGGGAAGGTCTTCTACTCCTAAACCTTCTGCTCCTCCTCCTCGTCAACCGTCTCCATCCAAAGATGAGCCCATGCAAATTGGTCGTTCCCGTCTATCTCCAGCTGAGCGTTGAAGACGTCTTTCTGAGTCCCTCTGTCTTTACTGTGCAGCTCCGTCTCATGCAATCAATGCCTGTCCCAAACGTCCGGGAAACTTCAAGTCCTAGCTCGCCAAGGAGAGGGCCTGCTAGGAGTAATGCTCTCCTCTCCATCTCCTCATGATTGTAATCTCCCAGTCTCGCTTCAGATTGCTCAACGTTATAGGAACGTCATTGCCCTCCTAGATTCCGGAGCAGCTGGGAATTTCATAACTGAAGCATATCTTAAGCGGTGATCCCTACCCACTGAGAGACTTTCCTCGTCCATTTCTTTAACTGCCGTGGATGGCAGTAAGATTTTTGACGCAGTTATTTCTTTAAGAACTCTACCAGTTCGTCTGAGAGTAGGAGTTCTTCATTCAGAATTTATTTCCTTTTTAGTGATTCCAATAGCCACACATCCAGTGGTTTTGGGCCTTCCATGGCTTCGTCTCCATAACCCATCAATTGACTGGATGACTACGCAAATACTGGCATGGGGTCCTTCCTGTACTGAGACCTGTCTGTCCAAAGTGCTTCCTGTTTGTTCTTCCTCCTCCAGGTCGTCTGATGTTCCACCTCCTCCGTATCAAGACTACACGGACGTGTTCAGTAAAGCTTCTGCTGATATCCTTCCTCCTCACAGTGTCAAAGTCAGAAAAATATCATGCTACACGTTGCCATATATTCACCTCATGCGCTTGCCCGCTGCACATGCACTTTCTCTGGCGTGCGTGCACATATTCGCAGTTGCGTGACGGCGCCCCTACGGGCGTGCGCTTGAACGCATGGTATGTGCATTTACGGTAGAGTTTGTGTGCGTCTAGCGAGCGACACAATCGCTACTTAATAAATCCATATAGCAGGTTTAATAGATAATGTTCCCCTTAATAGTAACAGTAAGTTTGGTTAGTGTAGTTGGTCCCTGGACAAAGGAATTCCTCTTTTTGTTGTATGAAGGGCCAGACAGGGTTTGAGCAGATGTGTTTGGTACCTAACCGAAGAGTATTTTAATAGCAACAATCCGGTGTTGGTTAGGTAAAGATTAATCGCTCCTGCATATAGTTATGGCCATTAGTAGATTCTGGACATTTCATATATTTGCAGTTCATTATCCATGCGGCGGGAATCCGGCGATTCCCTCCCACCTGAGCAGTTTGTAATAGTCACAGCCCACCTGTTCAAACTAACCTATGACCTTTTGTTATGATGCGAGGAGACATTCCTGTGTCCAATGAACAATGAGATTATAGGTCCCTTTGTAGTGTACTGTATGCAGTGTATATAAGATCAGCCAGCCTGGGCAGCGCACTCTCTGACTCTCCACAAACGGTTTTCATATTGACTAACTTGGAGCTGGTACCAGAAGAAGCTGCGCAGTGATCGTTCCCAGTGTGTGTAAGTAATTCTCTGTAATCAACTCGCTCTTTGTTTGTATTGGCCATTCATTCTCTCTCTCTCTGTTATAGTATAAGATTGTAACGTTATTGTATATTTCTGTCTAGATATTCTGTTAGAATTATATGTTAGCTTGTAGTGTATGACTTGTAAACTGTTTACCCCTTTTCGATATAACTAAAAGCTAAATTCAACTGTGAGGAGCACAAAATTAAGAAAATTTTCTCTAAACATTGGCATATCCTTAAGATGGATCCCATACTGAAGGAGCTACTACCAGAAAAACCAGAGATTATATTCAGGAAATCTACTAATTTAAAGGAAATACTCGCACCTAGTTTGCTGAAAGAACCACCGGATTTCCCAAATGCAAAGGGATGTACAAGTGCGGACATTGTATCATGTGCAAGTATGTACACCCTAGCAGAAGAGTTTATTCGGACACAAGTGGGAAGAAGGAATTCAAGATAAAGGACTTTATAAATTGTAACACTACATCAGTAGTGTATATGATCGAATGTGGATGTCAGTGGAAATACATTGGAAAAACAAAGAGAGCCCTTAAATTACGTATTCAAGAACATGTGCGCAACATAAAAAACAAAGTTGAAAGCCACCCTCTTTCCAGACATTTCACGGAGTTTCACAACTCCAAACCAGATACATTGACTTTCAAAGCAATTGAACATGTAAAACTGGGTACAAGAGGTGGTGACTTATTAAGGAAACTGTCTCAACGCGAGATGTACTGGATCTTCACCTTGAACACCATGTCCCCACATGGACATAATGAGGGTTATGAAATTGCACCCTTTTTATAAGCCCCTTCAGAACAACTCCCCCCTTTTTATTCAGCTTTTTCATTTAGCGGTTTTATCTACTACTCCATCCTAAATGTACCATATTATATTTATATTGTTATTTTTATTACATCATTTTATTGCTATGTGTCTCCAATACCGATCTGATAGGTCCTGTCGAGCATTCGAGTATTAGTGTCTTGATTTTTCATCCCGTATATTAATACCATCGTACCTGCCTTCACGATATAAAACAAAAGAAAAAAACTGGTTCTTATCAAGGTTTTTATCCACATTCCCTTACCCTTTTCTGATCATAAATCCAATATATACGGTTTTTAATCTAGGTGAAAATTGACTGTTAAAGTATTATTATTGTTTACATATGCTAATTCCCTGCTGTCTACGTCACTTCCTGGTGACGGTTTTAATCCAGTTACGCCCATATTATTAATCCATTCATCTTTTTAAACCTTCTCATATATATATTTGTCAACATATATGAGAATTATTTTTCTGTACATATTAGCCCGACTATCATTACATCCCTTATCACCGGCTGCCGATGTGGGAAGCAACCGGAAATGACGCGTACGAGCCGAAAGTCGTCACTTCCGGTCCCGTAGCGATGTCCCGCACGGATGATTATGCACAGACGGCGTCTATGGCTAGCCGTCTGTGCAACATACATAAACTAGTCTACCAGGGCATCCACGATGCCACCAATGTCTAAGCAACACTCACATTCAATTATATTAAAAATACACGGAGACCGGAAGTGACGTCACTTCCGGTCCCGGAGCGTTGTCTTGTACCGTTTTTGTGCACAGACGGCGTTTATGACAAGCCGTCTGTGCAACCCAAATAATCTGTTTGCTCTGGGCATCCATGATGCCTTCCATATTCAAAAAACACTACCTAAATTTCATAACAAAAACACACGGCGACAGGAAGTGACGTCACTTCCGGGTTTTAGTAAACATTGTATGTACGAGAAGCATATGTCTGATTTAATGTCCTTTGTCCTTTCTAAAAATTATTTTATGACCTACCATACCCTTAATATCACTGTTATATGACAGTTATTTTATGTTCATTTATAATAAGTTTCACTTTCGTTTTGGATGGATATTACATCACTTCCGGTTCCGGGAGTTCCGTGAACCGGAAGTAGAGGGTCAAATTGACTCAGTTACCTTTAAATAGACTTTGATTTGGACTGTACTCTGATCTCCTGAGGAAGCCTTGATTGGCGAAACGCGTTGAGACCTGAGCAGAATCTTACCCGGCTGCTAAGCTAAGCTATATTGATTACTTTTTTAACTTACCATATTGTTCACTTGGATGATGTTTTATAGCCTATATTTTGAATAAATTTTCTAGTCATTTGACTGATACTACAATAATCCCGTGTACCGGATTTGATGAGAGATTTCTGGATACAAGACCCCTAGATGTCTATGCTGACTTTTCATCTTAATCTGGTACGCTCAACTGGGTGTTTGTGGGGATATCATTGTTAATCCAGAAGTATTACGCTATGCGGCGATTCCGTCTTCTCTGATTTATAGATGGTGTTGTTGGTGAGAAATATCCTGACTGGCATCTTACTATTAGGCGTGGTTTAAAGATTTCATCTGGTACGCATTTATATTTTCTCAAGTGTCATTATAACACTTTAAAGAACTTACTGCACCATAGGCGCTTGTTCTTCTCCATCCTCTTTTGCTACATAACTAAAAGCTTGTTAGTAAAGGTGTTGGAACCTTAGCACGGTATCGTGTGTTTATTACATTGCAGAGGGTAATAGGAGCGTCTCGATCGCTCAAACAGCTTTAGGATTAACAAGGTTAAGCAGCGTTATATCGCTGCAGTATTTCAGTACAAGGTTTACAGCATAAGAGTATCCTTTCTGTGTGTTACATTCAAGGTTTACTGATTGTCATCCTGTGAGCGTCTGCGCCGCTCGTGATCTCCTCGTGGTCTCGAGCGTCCGCTACGCTGGTAGCGTAGCATTACGGTAGTCGCCCGCCTATAGCGTGCTCGACACCACGCATTAAGCTGTGAGCGAGCGTGCCGCATGTGCGTCTCGATCACGGCCGAGCGTATGCTACGCTAAGCGCGTACCCTTACAGTACCCCATACGCCAATTGCGTACTGAGTCTCTTACCCATATAGTGAAGGTTATAAGGTAATCATAATCAGCATTATCAATTGGCGGCTCGTCCGTCCTCCACATATCCGCACTAGCGAATACAGACGTTATCTGTCAGCAAGGGCGGGAAGGCAGTAGTGCTGGCTAGATAAGCGTCTGTTTCGTTACGTTGAAGGAGTGCTGGTGGAATCCGGAACCGGAGGTAAGAACAATACGCTATTGTCTTTTAAAACTGTTTATTTCTGTTTTGCGTACACACGCACGCACACACACACCTGTATCTCTTTTCATTTGTGTATTTTCACATATCACTTTCCTGTTTGCCATTTCACAATTGATAACGTGCTGAGAAAGATTTGTTGCTATTGGTAGTTAAAAGTAATACTAATACGTTAAGGAGTAATTTGTAAAACACGCGCACGGCTTGCCTAAGATACAAGGAAGTTCGGTGTGGTGTTAAGTAGATGATTACAGTTAAAGATCATCTACATTGATATAAACGTGTTAATTGTATTTCTGTGGATATACCTGGCTTGCGTACATGTGTCTCTAACAAAGGGCGGGACTAGCGTACGCGACGCAAGGGCCGACGCACGGAGCGTATATTACGCAACGGAGCGTCTGGGTACGCCCACATAATACAAATCACACGATAGTATTATTTTAAATAGGCGAAAAGGAGGCAACGCGATAATAGCGCAAATCGATCTCAGTGTCCAAAATTTTAAGCTAATAGATCCTTCTCTAATTTGCAACTCATCTGGACTAGACTGTGTTACTGAATGAAAGGGATTTCTGCGCAGAAACAAAAGTAAAGTGTACATGAGGTGAAAGTGTGTGTATACATATATAAGTATTCTCTTTTTGATTGGAACGTAGAAGTCGAGTTCTCGTGAGGACATTCACGTAAGTGACGGCGTGGTGGCTTGGGAGGCATCCCTTGTTAAACATATATAGGAGCATTAGAGTATAGCAGAGTAAAAGTCTACTGTAGACACAGACCAGGAGGTCACGGACCAGGAGGTCCAGAGAGACAGACCAGGAGGTCTAGGTACAGCAGACTAGGAAGTCCGCTATAGATAGAGAAAAGAGGCACAACCCAGGGGGTTGGTGCAGTACCCATATAGGCCATTAAGCTCCGGCTGAAGGAATTCGCAGCAGCAATTTTCGATTCCACTGGTCGTTCCGCACATAAGATTAGTTGCTTATGTGCAGTACGATTGTACCGCACGTAATTGTGTGCATTAGTTAATAACTTGACCCAGTACCGTTTGCGTACGCTAGAGGGGTCATAAACGCTATTTGTACATTCTAACGTGATTTGTGAAATTTTTTTATTTTAAGGGAGGTTCGCTGGTCACTCGGGAATTCTCTAACAACCGATACTTGCTGGGGACGGGTAACCTACTCCCACACGCCCCAGTAAATAAAGGTTCATAGGGGCCCTAGGTTGGGTACAGCAGCTCTGAGTCAGTGATTGCAGTATTGGCCAACGTGGGCGAGAGTTTGTGAAGGTACTCGGTAAAGTTTCACCGTCGGCCTACCGGACATCTTGGTTTTTGTAAGGGTTCGCTGAAGACCCTGATTTGAAGGTCAGAGGTAGTGAAGCCAACGCCTGCAAGGATGGGGGCCAGTTGTTCAGGAAGGGGGCGATCAACCATGGTTCCGGTTGATGTAGTAAACCGGCCAACAGGGTCGGCAAGGTCTATAACATGTGATACAGACCAGGAGGTCCGAAATGGATCACACACAAAGGTATTGTGCAATGAATGGGAAAGAATGACTGTGCATGACGGGGAAAAGTTCCCACGGGTAGGCAGTTTTAGCCCAGATGTGTTACAAAATCTAAGGAGAAGGATATGTCTCATTAAATCTGCAAAGAGACGGATCAAGCATTATGACTATTTACAGTTATGGCAACAGGAGGGTGAAATACAGAGAGGATTGGCTCAAGCGGGTGGATCTAACCCTATCAGAAAACTGATAGCCACCGCGCCACCACCACCATACATAACGGGAGAGCAGGTGGTTACAGAGAATGGCACACTGGTGAATGATAAAAATGCATTTAGCAACTGTATTATAGATGATAAGGATAAGTGTAACAAATGTAACAATGATAAAAGTAAAACTGTTAAATGTACAACTGTTAACCTGTGCAAGTCGCACCCCATGTTAAACTTCCCTCAGGATTACCAGCAAGAAAGTGAGCCCAGCACGATGTCGGCACCTTTTCCAGCAGCCATCATACAAGACATCCAGGTGGACGCGACCAAATCGGTAAAGGCAATAATCAAACCCCCTAACGGAGGGTCAGGTGAGGTCGTGTCCACAGGTACGTACGGTGTTATATATCACGCACAAACAAATGTACCTCATATTGTAGAACCAACACAAGATGATGTAGTTGAATTTAATCCTGCCAGGGTGATCGCAGTCCCAGATGGGAAGATTGATGCTCAGGGAATCATTCCCGCCAGGAGCTGTGTAATGCCCTGCCTCTGGTCCCGGACAGAATTAAGGACAATTATGTCTGAATTTCCTGATCCTAGGAAAAATCTAGTCGCATGTCAAAGGTTTATTAAAGAACTAGGAAACTCCACAGAACCCACCAACAAAGATTGGCGGACAGTGCTGAGGGCATGTTTGCCCTCCAGTGTTGACTCTGCGAAATTTATTACTGATTGTCAATTAGACACAGAAGTACCTCAAATGGAGGAACACAATCAGGGATGTATTAAGCAGATGAACCGACAGTTGGGAGTATATTTCCCTGCCGTTGTCAAGTGGAACGAAATTTTCTCCATAAGACAGAACGAAGGGGAAAGTATTTCTAATTATTTCAATCGAGCACTGCAAGTAATGGCTAGAAACACTGGGATCACGGACATCAAAACTAATGCACAGCATAGAGAAAATAAGATTTTACTTACCGATAAATCTATTTCTCGGAGTCCGTAGTGGATGCTGGGGTTCCTGAAAGGACCATGGGGAATAGCGGCTCCGCAGGAGACAGGGCACAAAAAGTAAAGCTTTTCCAGATCAGGTGGTGTGCACTGGCTCCTCCCCCTATGACCCTCCTCCAGACTCCAGTTAGGTACTGTGCCCGGACGAGCGTACACAATAAGGGAGGATTTTGAATCCCGGGTAAGACTCATACCAGCCACACCAATCACACCGTACAACTTGTGATCTAAACCCAGTTAACAGTATGATAACAGCGGAGCCTCTGAAAGATGGCTTCCTTCAACAATAACCCGAATTAGTTAACAATAACTATGTACAATTATTGCAGATAATCCGCACTTGGGATGGGCGCCCAGCATCCACTACGGACTCCGAGAAATAGATTTATCGGTAAGTAAAATCTTATTTTCTCTATCGTCCTAGTGGATGCTGGGGTTCCTGAAAGGACCATGGGGATTATACCAAAGCTCCCAAACGGGCGGGAGAGTGCGGATGACTCTGCAGCACCGAATGAGAGAACTCCAGGTCCTCCTTAGCCAGAGTATCAAATTTGTAAAATTTTACAAACGTGTTCTCCCCTGACCACGTAGCTGCTCGGCAAAGTTGTAATGCCGAGACCCCTCGGGCAGCCGCCCAAGATGAACCCACCTTCCTTGTGGAGTGGGCCTTTACAGATTTAGGCTGTGGCAGGCCTGCCACAGAATGTGCAAGTTGGATTGTGCTACAGATCCAACGAGCAATCGTCTGCTTAGACGCAGGAGCACCCATCTTGTTGGGTGCATACAATATAAACAACGAGTCAGATTTTCTGACTCCAGCTGTCCTTGCAATATATATTTTTAATGCTCTGACAACGTCCAGTAACTTGGAGTCCTCCAAGTCACTTGTAGCCGCAGGCACTACAATAGGCTGGTTCAGATGAAATGCTGACACCACCTTAGGGAGAAAATGCGGACGAGTCCGCAGTTCTGCCCTGTCCGAATGGAAAATCAGATATGGGCTTTTGTAAGATAAAGCTGCCAGTTCCGACACTCTCCTGGCCGAAGCCAGGGCTAGAAGCATGGTCACTTTCCATGTGAGATATTTCAAATCCACCTTCTTTAGTGGTTCAAACCAATGAGATTTTAGAAAGTCCAAAACCACATTGAGATCCCACGGTGCCACTGGAGGCACCACAGGAGGCTGTATATGTAGCACTCCCTTAACAAAGGTCTGGACTTCAGGGACTGAAGCCAATTCTTTTTGAAAGAAAATCGACAGGGCCGAAATTTGAACCTTAATAGATCCCAATTTGAGACCCATAGACAATCCTGATTGCAGGAAATGTAGGAATCGACCCAGTTGAAATTCCTCCGTCGGAGCACTCCGATCTTCGCACCACGCAACATATTTTCGCCAAATTCGGTGATAATGTTGCACGGTTACTTCCTTCCTTGCTTTAATCAAAGTAGGAATGACTTCTTCCGGCATGCCTTTTTCCTTTAGGATCCGGCGTTCAACCGCCATGCCGTCAAACGCAGCCGCGGTAAGTCTTGAAACAGACAGGGACCCTGCTGAAGCAAGTCCCTCCTTAGAGGTAGAGGCCACGGATCTTCCGTGATCATCTCTTGAAGTTCCGGGTACCAAGTCCTTCTTGGCCAATCCGGAACCACTAGTATCGTCCTTACGCCTCTTTGCCGTATAATTCTCAATACTTTTGGTATGAGAGGCAGAGGAGGAAACACATACACCGACTGGTACACCCAAGGCGTTACCAGCGCGTCCACAGCTATTGCCTGCGGATCTCTTGACCTGGCGCAATACCTGTCCAGTTTTTTGTTGAGGCGAGACGCCATCATGTCCACCATTGGTCTTTCCCAACGGGTTACCAGCAAGTGGAAGACTTCTGGATGAAGTCCCCACTCTCCCGGGTGAAGATCGTGTCTGCTGAGGAAGTCTGCTTCCCAGTTGTCCACTCCCGGGATGAACACTGCTGACAGTGCTATCACATGATTCTCTGCCCAGCGAAGAATCCTTCCATACTCCCTGGAAGTTTCTTCCTTGTGTGACTGCTCCCCAGCCTCTCAGGCTGGCGTCCGTGGTCACCAGGATCCAATCCTGTATGCCGAATCTGCGGCCCTCCAATAGATGAGCACTCTGCAACCACCACAGAAGAGACACCCTTGTCCTTGGAGACAGGGTTATCCGCAGGTGCATCTGAAGATGCGACCCTGACCATTTGTCCAACAGATCCCTTTGGAGAATTCTTGCGTGGAATCTGCCGAATGGAATTGCTTCGTAAGAAGCCACCATTTTTCCCAGGACTCTTGTGCATTGATGTACAGACACCTTTCCTGGTTTTAGGAGGTTCCTGACAAGCTCGGATAACTCCTTGGCTTTTTCCTCCGGGAGAAAAACCTTTTTCTGAACCGTGTCCAGAATCATCCCTAGGAACAGCAGACGAGTTGTCGGCATTAACTGGGATTTTGGAATATTCAGAATCCACCCGTGCTGTTTTAGCACTTCTTGCGACAGTGCTAATCCCATCTCTAGCTGTTCTCTGGACCTTGCCCTTATTAGGAGATCGTCCAAGTATGGGATAATTAATATGCCTTTTCTTCGAAGAAGAATCATCATCTCGGCCATTACCTTTGTAAAGACCCGAGGTGCCGTGGACAATCCGAACGGCAGCGTCTGAAACTGATAGTGACAGTTTTGTACAACGAACCTGAGGTACCCCTGGTGTGAGGGGTAAATTGGAACGTGGAGATACGCATCCTTGATGTCCAAGGATACCATAAAGTCCCCCTCTTCCAGGTTCGCTATCACTGCTCTGAGTGACTCCATCTTGAACTTGAACTTCTTTATGTACAGGTTCAAGGACTTCAGATTTAGAATAGGCCTTACCGAGCCATCCGGCTTCGGTACCACAAAAAGAGTGGAATAATACCCCTTCCCTTGTTGTAGAAGAGGTACCTTGACTATCACCTGCTGAGAGTACAGCTTGTGAATGGCTTCCAAAACCGTCTCCCTTTCGGAGGGGGACGTTGGTAAAGCAGACTTCAGGAAACGGCGAGGTGGATCTGTCTCTAATTCCAACCTGTACCCCTGAGATATTATCTGCAGGATCCAGGGATCTACCTGCGAGTGAGCCCACTGCGCGCTGTAATTTTTGAGACGACCACCCACCGTCCCCGAGTCCGCTTGAGAAGCCCCAGCGTCATGCTGAGGCTTTTGTAGAAGCCGGGGAAGGCTTCTGTTCCTGGGAAGGAGCTGCCTGTTGCTGTCTCTTCCCTCGACCTCTGCCTCGTGGCAGATATGAATAGCCCTTTGCTCTCTTATTTTTAAAGGAACGAAAGGGCTGCGGTTGAAAAGTCGGTGCCTTTTTCTGTTGGGGAGTGACTTGAGGTAGAAAGGTGGATTTCCCGGCTGTAGCCGTGGCCACCAAATTTGATAGACCGACTCCAAATAACTCCTCCCCTTTATACGGCAAAACTTCCATATGTCGTTTTGAATCCGTATCGCCTGTCCACTGTCGCGTCCATAAAGCTCTTCTGGCCGAAATGGACATAGCACTTACCCGTGATGCCAGTGTGCAGATATCCCTCTGTGCATCACGCATATAAAGAAATGCATCCTTTATTTGTTCTAACGACAGTAAAATATTGTCCCTGTCCAGGGTATCAATATTTTCAATCAGGGACTCTGACCAAACTACCCCAGCACTGCACATCCAGGCAGTCGCTATAGCTGGTCGTAGTATAACACCTGCATGTGTGTATATACTTTTTTGGATATTTTCCATCCTCCTATCTGATGGATCTTTAAGTGCGGCTGTCTCAGGAGAGGGTAACGCCACTTGTTTAGATAAGCGTGTTAGCGCCTTGTCCACCCTAGGAGGTGTTTCCCAGCGCTCCCTAACCTCTGGCGGGAAAGGGTATAATGCCAATAATTTCTTTGAAATTATCAGCTTTTTATCAGGGGCAACCCACGCTTCATTACACACGTCATTTAATTCTTCTGATTCAGGAAAAACTATAGGTAGTTTTTTCACACCCCACATAATACCCTGTTTAGTGGTACCTGTAGTATCAGCTAAATGTAACGCCTCCTTCATTGCCAAAATCATATAACGTGTGGCCCTACTGGAAAATACGGTTGATTCGTCACCGTCACCACTGGAGTCAGTGCCTGCGTCTGGGTCTGTGTCGACCGACTGAGGCAAAGGGCGTTTCACAGCCCCTGACGGTGTTTGAGTCGCCTGGACAGGCACTAATTGATTGTCCGGCCGTCTCATGTCGTCAAACGACTGCTTTAGCGTGTTGACACTATCCCGTAGTTCCATAAATAAAGGCATCCATTCTGGTGTCGACTCCCTAGGGGGTGACATCCTCATATTTGGCAATTGCTCCGCCTCCACACCAATATCGTCCTCATACATGTCGACACACACGTACCGACACACAGCAGACACACAGGGAATGCTCCTAACGAAGACAGGACCCACTAGCCCTTTGGGGAGACAGAGGGAGAGTTTGCCAGCACACACCAAAAGCGATATATATAACAGGGATAGCCTTATAATAAGTGCTCCCTTATAGCTGCTTTATATATATCAAAATATCGCCATAAATTTGCCCCCCCTCTCTGTTTTACCCTGTTTCTGTAGTGCAGTGCAGGGGAGAGACCTGGGAGCCGTCCTGACCAGCGGAGCTGTGAGAGGAAATGGCGCCGTGTGCTGAGGAGATAGGCCCCGCCCCTTTTCCGGCGGGCTCGTCTCCCGCTATTTAGTGAATCCAGGCAGGGGTTAAATATCTCCATATAGCCTCTGGGGGCTATATGTGAGGTATTTTTAGCCTTTATATAGGTTACATTTGCCTCCCAGGGCGCCCCCCCCCAGCGCCCTGCACCCTCAGTGACTGCGTGTGAAGTGTGCTGAGAGGAAAATGGCGCACAGCTGCAGTGCTGTGCGCTACCTTTAGAAGACTGCAGGAGTCTTCAGCCGCCGATTCTGGACCTCTTCTGACTTCAGCATCTGCAAGGGGGCCGGCGGCGCGGCTCCGGTGACCATCCAGGCTGTACCTGTGATCGTCCCTCTGGAGCTGATGTCCAGTAGCCAAGAAGCCAATCCATCCTGCACGCAGGTGAGTTCACTTCTTCTCCCCTCAGTCCCTCGTTGCAGTGATCCTGTTGCCAGCAGGACTCACTGTAAAATAAAAAACCTAAGCTAAACTTTTTCTAAGCAGCTCTTTAGGAGAGCCACCTAGATTGCACCCTTCTCGGCCGGGCACAAAAATCTAACTGGAGTCTGGAGGAGGGTCATAGGGGGAGGAGCCAGTGCACACCACCTGATCTGGAAAAGCTTTACTTTTTGTGCCCTGTCTCCTGCGGAGCCGCTATTCCCCATGGTCCTTTCAGGAACCCCAGCATCCACTAGGACGATAGAGAAATAGCGGTTAAGGTATTAATGAATGGTTTAAAGGAGGTATTGAGAACAAGGGTACAGACCACCAACCCAAACTGGAGAAATATCTCGGTGGCCGCATTAAGAGAGGCCGCTTTTGATCATGATCGGAACATCACAAGACACAAGGAGTCACAGAGTGATAAGCTGATAGCCGTAAGTATACAGGCTCTAACCACAAGGCCACTCCAGCATAAGCCCCAAACCCCTGTGAGAAATTCAAATGTGGTAGTCTGTTACAATTGTCATAAAGAGGGACACTTTGCAAGAGATTGTAGATCAAGAAAAATACAAAAGTTATATCAACCCCCTAGACAACGACATGACCATGATATCCAAAGAACCAGGGAAGCACAGGGAGAGCGGTTGATGGTGATGAGCATCCAAGCACTAGAGGAGGCATCAAATCGACCGAAACCCCAGGCCACTGGCACATGGAGGAAGCCAAGGGTTTGTTATCATTGTAAAAGGGAAGGGCATTATGCCAGTAACTGTAACAGCCCACATAAAGTCAGACCCCCTAGACCACGACATGAAAAATGAAATTGTAATCAGGTACCACATATGTAAAATGTTGAGTTACACCTATAAGTTGCAATCAGGAAAGGTGATCATTAGGACTGATAGTAAGCCTGAGGTTACAGTTAATGATATTGGGAGGTCAGTTCCTTGATGGCACAGGAACGGCCGGGAGAACGTTGTAAATTTATCTGTAAATGTTTTTTTTTGTCCCCATCTCTGATGTTCATCGGCAGAACTCAAACATCACATAGCTATTTGGTCCTTGCAGAAGTCTACCAAACCCCAGTGTGACCTACCGACATCGGAGTGTCCTGGCCAGGCGCAAAACGGTGGGGAGTGGAAATACTGGTGGGGAAGGGACTGCGCAAAGATACCAATGGATGTGTTGGTGTGACAGCCTGATGGTGAACGGAAGATCTGGCAATGTTTTTATTGTTGTTTAATGCAAAATGTGATGAATTATTCTCTCTCTCGTTTGTTTTTCTCTCTTCTCTCTTCTTTCTCATGTTTTAAAGATGGTATGTCACACATCAGTTAGACAAATTGTAATGCAAGATTTTTGCTCCTTACAGAGAGATCGCTGATTTGGAAGGAATATTGTATCACCGGAGTGTTCGTTTGGAAGACTGAGAGACAGCACCTTTGAGATGACAGCAGAACAAGAAGAACAACAAGACTAGAGGACATAAGACATCGTAACATTTTTCTTTCCCCTCAAAGTATTTTTTGTACCCCCATTACAAATTTCTCTTTCTCCTCCTGTAAGATGGACTCGCCCCAAGAGACTGCAGTCCGTGTTTTCCTGTTAACCATGATGTTGACCAGAGCAGTCTGTCTCGGTGAGAGTACCAGTGAGGTCGAGAAAGGATCCGGAATGGGTTTCTGATGACAGAGACGGAGGCGTAAATTTCCAATAGAAACACAATCACCGAGCAAAGGCGAGTACCGGAAAACGATCTAGCAGCCATGTTATTTATAGACATTGTGAAGGATTGTTAGCTAAAGAGAACTGCATCTGTAGACACTGTGACAGTATAGTCGAGGATGGGTGCATCAAGAAATGTCAGTCCAGTTTTAATATCCATATGGACCGGCATCCATTGAGTGACTATCACTCCTTAGTGGGTAAAGTGTTAAACCAGACAGACTGTTGGGTATGCTCTCAAGTACCTCAAGGCCATAGCAAATCAGGACTAGTACCATTCCCTTTAACGGTAGGAGAGGTACTTGAGCTAAGTGGTGGGAGGCCGGTGGACAGGAGGTTTAATATCTCTAGTCCTCCTAGTTTGAAGCTCCACCAATATCATGTGGATAGGTCCTTAGTGTGCTTTAACATTTCCAATCCCCGAAAGCCGGGAAATTGCGAAGTGTCATGGAGTAATCAAACCATGACATTTTCACATAGAGCCGACAGAATGCCCATAGACACACAACTTATACGCCAGATAGCCGACCATAGGAAATTCTTTCGGTATAGGTACACCTTAGGAAGTAGGACCATGCGAGTTGGAGAAGTATCACCAGGATACTGTGCACAGATCGTACAAACTGATACGTGTACTAAACAGATGGGAGAATTAGGGTTAGGAGAGTTCACATGGAAAATTTGTAACATGGTAATGTCATACTCCGTCCCATATGTTCTCCCCGATGATGCATATTTCATATACGGGAGGAAGGCGTATAAGTGGCTTGCCCCAAACTCAGAAGGGTTATGTTATATTGGAAAAGTACTGCCTGAGGTAATGACTGTATCCCACACTAAAATGAAAGATATTCACCGTGGTGCCCAAGCTCCTTACACTCACACTCATTACGAGCACGTCGTTAAAAGGCAACTGATAGAAAGAACAGAGCATCCGGCCTCTGATTTGATCCATGAATCCACCGGGATTCAAGTCCTACTCGCGTTAGATGTCACTCGTACCGCTAGAGGAGTGTTAAATTATAGATATATATCTGCGCTTGCAAATTTATTAGACAATATCACCGAAATGTATGACGACACATTCAGGTATACTGGAAGAGAGTTACAAGCCTACAATACAGAACTGGTTCAGCATAGGATGGTTCTCAATTATCTCACAGCAGTAACAGGCGGGTATTGTGTCACCTTGGCTACTCAATATGGAATAAAGTGTTGCACGTATATTACAAACAGCACTGAGGACCCGGTCGAGGTCATAGACCAAAAGATGGATGACATCTTGCAATTAAAATGGGAGTTCCGAAGGAAACACAATCTCACCCTTGCTGCTGTGGGTAATGAGCTGACCAGTTGGGTGTCATGGTTGAACCCACGAAATTGGTTCTCTGGTTTAGGAGAATGGGCCCAAGGTATTATTATGGATGTAGGGAAATTTCTTTTGTGTATTCTGGGTGTCATCATATTGGTCGGTCTGATATTTAGATGCGTTCGGGTTTTGACGAAGTGTAAACGTAGTGCCCGAGTGATGAGTTTAAGGAGTGAGGAAACTGTAATAACAACAAATTTGATTTATGACCCAACGATAGAGACAATGTTGTGATGAAAATGTGATTCCACGGTCCGTTTCTTTCACCCGTTTCTCCTTTGTTTTCCTCCAAGGTACGAAGACATCCGCTTGGAAGAAGAATTTGACAACCTTTTACACAGACCACTGATGGACAATGCCATAGACCCCCAATATCCCTAGTGACTTTAACTTTTACGATAGCCCAATACTTTAAAGATTGTAAGTCTATGGACATTGAGAAAGCTTTTTGCACACCATTTATAGCAAAAGCATCGGGAGACTACAGTCAACATGTACATCGAGACAAGACACCAGACAAGACCTCAATCGGCAAATGTATATTAAACTCACATAGTTTATGACTGCATTTACCATAATTGCTTCTTATCTTCATTTCTACAACCTTCAGGTAATAACACACACATAGTCAATAGGGAACATAGGCACAGATATCAGCACTCACATATCCCCCCATTCATGTATCATCAACTAAAATGTGCTCCCCCATTTTGTTAAAACCAAAAGCCGAAAAGAGCTCGGTAAAGTTTGACAGCCCATCCACAGACCCGTAATACGGGATAAGAAGGAATTCAAATGTATACTTCGCAATACCTCGAAGCTTGATTTAAAACACGTACGGCACGATGATACATGACCCCTCAAACATGGACTCATACACACATGCTTCTACTATTTCACTAGGTCATACTTTTTTTCCCACCTTCTTCTCTTCACCCTTACCCAATCATAGAAATGTATTACATATGACATATATTTTTCTCTTTTTGAACTGTTTTAGGAAGTGGCAGTTATTGATGACTGCAAAAGGGTGGATTGTCAAAGTCAGAAAAATATCATGCTACACGTTGCCATATATTCACCTCATGCGCTTGCCCGCTGCACATGCACTTTCTCTGGCGTGCGTGCACATATTCGCAGTTGCGTGACGGCGCCCCTACGGGCGTGCGCTTGAACGCATGGTATGTGCATTTACGGTAGAGTTTGTGTGCGTCTGGCGAGCGACACAATCGCTACTTAATAAATCCATATAGCAGGTTTAATAGATAATGTTCCCCTTAATAGTAACAGTAAGTTTGGTTAGTGTAGTTGGTCCCTGGACAAAGGAATTCCTCTTTTTGTTGTACGAAGGGCCAGACAGGGTTTGAGCAGATGTGTTTGGTACCTAACCGAAGAGTATTTTAATAGCAACAATCTGGTGTTGGTTAGGTAAAGATTAATCGCTCCTGCATATAGTTACGGCCATTAGTAGATTCTGGACATTTCATATATTTGCAGTTCATTGTCCATGCGGCGGGAATCCGGCGATTCCCTCCCACCTGAGCAGTTTGTAATAGTCACAGCCCACCTGTTCAAACTAACCTATGACCTTTTGTTATGATGCGAGGAGACATTCCTGTGTCCAATGAACAATGAGATTATAGGTCCCTTTGTAGTGTACTGTATGCAGTGTATATAAGATCAGCCAGCCTGGGCAGCTCACTCTCTGACTCTCCACAAACGGTTTTCATATTGACTAACTTGGAGCTGGTACCAGAAGAAGCTGCGCAGCGATCGTTCCCAGTGTGTGTAAGTAATTCTCTGTAATCAACTCGCTCTTTGTTTGTATTGGCCATTCATTCTCTCTCTCTCTGTTATAGTATAAGATTGTAACGTTATTGTATATTTCTGTCTAGATATTCTGTTAGAATTATATGTTAGCTGTAGTGTATGACTTGTAAACTGTTTACCCCTTTTCGATATAACTAAAAGCTTGTTAGTAAAGGTGTTGGAACCTTAGCACGGTATCGTGTGTTTATTACATTGCAGAGGGTAATAGGAGCGTCTCGATCGCTCAAACAGCTTTAGGATTAACAAGGTTAAGCAGCGTTATATCGCTGCAGTATTTCAGTACAAGGTTTACAGCATAAGAGTATCCTTTCTGTGTGTTACATTCAAGGTTTACTGATTGTCATCCTGTGAGCGTCTGCGCCGCTCGTGATCTCCTCGTGGTCTCGAGCGTCCGCTACGCTGGTAGCGTAGCATTACGGTAGTCGCCCGCCTATAGCGTGCTCGACACCACGCATTAAGCTGTGAGCGAGCGTGCCGCATGTGCGTCTCGATCACGGCCGAGCGTATGCTACGCTAAACGCGTACCCTTACGGTACCCCATACGCCAATTGCGTACATCAATAGAGAATGGGACTGTCCAATCGATCTCATCCCAGGGAAGGTTCCACCTCGAGGCCGAACTTATCCGTTGTCTTTACCAGAGACGCATTCCATGGAAGAATATATTAAGGAGAATCTGGCAAAGGGTTTCATCCGACCTTCTTCCTCCCCAGCTGGCGCAGGTTTCTTCTTCGTTAAGAAGAAAGACGGTGGCCTGCGGCCATGCATTGACTACAGAGGCTTGAACGACATTACCGTCAAGAACCGATATCCTTTACCCTTGATTACAGAACTCTTCGATAGAGTTAGTGGAGCAACCATCTTCACGAAATTGGATTTGAGGGGTGCCTACAACCTCATCCGAATCCGAGAGGGTGATGAGTGGAAGACCGCCTTTAACACCCGTGATGGACATTATGAGTACCTCGTCATGCCTTTCGGATTAAGTAATGCTCCAGCTGTCTTCCAGCATTTCGTGAACGAGATCTTCAGAGACATCTTATATCGTCATGTCGTTGTTTATCTAGATGATATACTTATTTTTGCCAATAATCTAGAGGAACATCGTTTCTGGGTAAAGGAAGTTCTGTCCCGTCACCGTGTCAATCATCTCTATTGCAAATTAGAGAAGTGTGTTTTTGAAGTCAAGTCCATTCCGTTTCTAGGCTACATTGTGTCCGGTTCCGGACTAGAAATGGATCCTGAGAAACTACAAGCAATCCAGAATTGGCCGATACCTGTAACCCTCAAAGGGGTCCAGAGGTTTTTAGGATTCGCCAATTACTACAGAAAATTTATACAAGACTTTTCCACCATTGTGGCGCCTATCACTGCGTTGACCAAGAAGGGTGCTAATCCGTCCAAGTGGTCTGAAGAAGCTATGCAAGCTTTTCATCTATAAAAGCAACGTTTCATCTCTGCTCCAGTTTTGAAACAGCCCGACATCAACTCTCCTTTCATCCTTGAGGTGGATGCCTCTTCCATTGGAGTAGGGGCGGTGTTATCCCAGAGAGCTAAAGATGGTCATCTACATCCTTGCAGCTTCTTCTCCCGGAAGTTCTCCCCAGCTGAGCGCAACTATGCCATTGGCGATCAGGAGTTGCTGGCAATCAAACTCGCTCTGGAGGAGTGGAGCTACCTGCTGGAGGGAGCTTCTCATTCGGTCACTATACTTACCGATCACAAGAATCTTTTATATTTGAAAGGCGCACAATGTCTTAATCCTCGTCAGGCCAGATGGGCACTTTTCTTTTCCAGGTTCGACTTTAAACTCCAGTTCTGTCCGGGCTCTCAGAATCGCAAGGCCGATGCCCTTTCCCGCTCTTGGGAGCAAGAAAATAAGTCGGAGTCTTCTGACAAGCATCCTATTATCAATCCGTTGGCATTCTCCACGGTAAGGATGGACTCTACGCCCCCACCAGGGAAAAGTTTTGTGAAGCCGGTGTTAAGGAAGAAGCTCATGCATTGGGCACATGCTTCCCGCTTTGCCGGACATACAGGCATTCAGAAAACCCTTGAGTTTATCTCTAGGTCTTATTGGTGGCCAACTCTGAAGAAGGACGTCATGGAGTTTATTGCATCTTGCCCAAAGTGTGCTCAACACAAAGTATCCCGCCAGTCGACTGTGGGGCAACTGGTTCCATTATCTGTTCCCCGTCGACCGTGGACCCATTTGTCGATGGACTTTGTTACAGACTTGCCTATGTGCAACAAGTTTAACACCATCTGGGTAGTGGTTGACCAGTTTACCAAGATGGCACATTTCATTCCTCTCACCGGTCTTCCGTCAGCTTCCAAGTTGGCTCAAGTATTCATTCAAGAGATCTTCCGACTACACGGTCTTCCCGAGGAGATCATCTCTGATAGAGGAGTACAATTTGTAGCCAAATTCTGGCGAAGTTTGTGCCAAGTTCTCCAAGTCAAATTAAAGTTCTCTACAGCTTACCATCCTCAGACCAATGGTCAAACTGAGAGGGTGAATCAGGACTTGGAGGCCTTCCTCCGCATCTATGTGTCTTCCTCGCAAGATGACTGGATTCAACTCCTTCCCTGGGCCGAGTTCAGCCATAACAATCAATATCATTCCTCATCTTCTTCAACACCATTCTTCATCAACTATGGATTCCACCCTAAAGTTCCAGAATTCCAGCCGCTTCCAGCAACTTCTGTACCAGCAGTGGATATCACCTTACGCCAGTTTTCAAATAACTGGAAAAATGTGCGAGTGGCTCTGCTCAAAGCATTGTCTAGATACACGAAGTTTGCAGATAAGAAGCGTAGGGCAGTTCCTGCTCTCAAAGTGGGTGATCGTGTGTGGTTGTCTACGAAGAATTTGAGGTTGAGAGTTCCCAGCATGAAGTTTGCGCCTCGTTACATCGGTCCTTTTTTAAATTGAACAAGTCATCAATCCTGTTGCTTACAAACTCCAGTTACCCCCATTTTTTAAAATTCCTAGGACATTCCATGTTTCCCTTCTGAAACCGCTGATTCTGAATCGATTTCATTCTGCACTACCTTTGGCTCCTAAAGTCCAGACTCAACGGGGAGTTGAGTATGAAGTTGCCAAGATTCTGGATTCACGTTTCCGCTATGGTCAGTTACAATATCTCATTGACTGGAAGGGCTATGGTCCTGAAGAGCGCTCTTGGACCAATGCTTCAGATGTCCATGCTCCTGCCTTGGTCCGGAATTTCCACTCTAAATTTCCTCAGAGGCCTAAGAAGTGTCCTGGGGCCACTCCTAAAGGGGGGGGGGTGCTGTCACGATCCGGGTATCTGGACGCCATTATTTACCTTTCAGGTGTCTCCTAAGGCTGTCCCAGCGTCCTAGGCCCGGTTCTCAGCTGTGATGCAAGTATTCATACGTCATATCTCATCTCTGCTGATCCGTGGATATTGTTCCTCAATGCCCGGGCGACTGGCATGGCGTCACCTGCCGGCGGGGCCTCGGGCATCATCTCCATATTCCTAATGCATACAGGGTATGTGGCACTCCTCACCTACTGCAGCCGCGGCCGTCCATGCTGAAGGTTGAGACGCAAGCCGGCGTTCTCTATGTTCACCGCCGCCATTACAGAGGAATCTCCATGTGGTGAATACAAACAGCTTTCCCTCCACAGGCCAGTATGGGCGCAGCCATCTTAGTTTCAGTCACATGATCCTGACCTCCAATCCATAGCTCTGCTGAAATCTGCATAATTAAGTCATCCAATCCCTTTACACCTAAGGGTATAAAGGGACTGAGCCTGCACTAGGAAATCGTCAGTGCTTTGGTTGTCAAACCTTGTTTCCAGTCTCTCTCTCTCCTGTGGTTATTTTGTTCCAGGTTTCCAGCTCCTGTCTCCAGTTACCACTAAGAGACCCGCACCAGCTTACCACCTTGCGGTGCAGCCTGACTCTGCAGTCTTCCATGACTACTCCAGCTTCCAGCTACAGATCCATCTGCTTCCAGCGGTCAGCTTCCAGCAGTGTTCAGCTTTCTTAAAGTGCCGGTGCTTCTCCAGCAGATACCTACATACCAGCGGTATCCGCAAACCATCGGTACCTGCATACCATCATTTCCTATATCCTCGCTCCCTAGCTTCATTCAACTACCTGGCTGGTTCCATCCAGCATCCACTCCGTGTTATCTACTTGGCTGGTTCCATCCAGCATTCACTCCGTGTTTTCAACACCTGGCTGGTTCCATCCAGCATCCACAGCAGTCGTCTCAGCTACAGCGTTACCAGCTTCAAGTGTTACATCTGCTGGTGTGTTCCTCGGCTACTCTCACTACTACGGACGGGTCTGGTAAGGACACTCCATCACTGGGACATTAAGAACTGTACCTTATCCTACCAGTACCCTGTGGCTCTTGCCAAGCTTATAGTGATCCAGGAACTGTTTCATTTTATCTACTGCATATCTTTATTCATTTACCACTGCTGTGAATACGGAGTTCTGTTAATAAACTTTTATTGCCTTTTAAATCCTGGTTGTCATGGTCACGCCTTCGGGCAATCTTTCTACACCTTACTTACATGTCTAGGGGTCTGATTAAACCTCCCAAGTTTAGTTTTACCTCAGCCCCTACAACTGAGGCTTCCTCCCGTCAGCTCAGGCCCTCAGTTGTGACAAGATTTTCTTGAGGGCTGCAGGAGCAGCCCCCCTGTTGACTGCCTGCTTACTGCAAGGCACCAACTACAAAACTGAGCTCCTGTGCACAGAGGCGGGGTTATAGAGGAGGCAGCGCTATGCATCTTGGGAACAGTCAAAGCTTTGAGCCTGTTGGTGCCTCGGATCAAGATCCTACTCTACACCCCGATGTTAATCTTTGTGAAGCCTAGTGTACCCCGCAGCAGAAATGGGTCAGAACTGGCTTCCCTTAATGGAAACCTAACTTTAAATTGGGAGCAGACTCAGCAGAGGATGTGGTTTGATCAGAAGGACCAACCACAAGCTATTGATTGTCACTTGTAATATGTTCCCCGCTAACAGCCCTTGGTGTTTGACTAGTGCTGTAAGAAGAATTGATGTTGGATGGTGTAATGGTTAGCATTACTGCCTCACAGCACTGAGGTCATGGGTTCAATTCCCACCATGGCCTTAACTGTGCGGAGTTTGTATATTCTCCCCATACTTGCGTGGGTTTCCTCCAGGTACTCCATTTTCCTCCCACAATCCCAAAAATATACTGGCAGGTTAATTGGCTCCCAACAAAATTAACCCTAGCGTGAATGTGTCTGTGTGTACATGTGATAGGGAATATAGATTGTAAGCTCCACTGGGGCAGGGATTGAAGTGAATGGGCAAATATTCTCTAAAGCGAATATGTGTGCGCTATATAAATAACTGGTAATAAACAAATAATCTACAGCTGTTTTTCTTTCCTAAGGGTGACATATTCCCCTTTTACACCAAAATACTCAGTCTAAGCCCGGATAATGAATACGGTTTCATCCGTCCTGTTACCCCTTTCACACCGAGGCAAGGACCCCAGGGTTTTTCCTGGGTCCGTGCCTCCATATGAAAGGGGTATTATAAAAGCAGCTCATTTAGTTCCTTTTAACATAAGCCAGGTAGAGTAACCTGGGAACACCCTTTCACATGGCAACAGACTATGTAAAAACCCTGGTCAAGACCAGGGTCGTAGAGCCGGAGCACAAGATCTGGGTAAACCCATTCACACAGACAAATGACCTGGGTTTATCCCAAGTCTACACTCAAGGGGCAGATGTACTAAGCCTTGGAGAGTATAAAGTGAAGAGAGAGAAACTACCAAGCAATCAACTCCTCATTTTTCAAACACAGCCTGTAACACAGCAGTTAGGAGCTGATTAGGTGGTACTTTATCTTTCTCCACTTTATCTCTCACCAAGGCTTAGTACATCTCCCTCTCGGTGTGATAGGAATATCATTTATAAAAGTTTGTTTCAGTAGAAATGGAAAAATTGCAAGTGATAAAATAGGATTTTAATACCTACCGGTAAATCCTTTTCTCTTACTCCGTAGAGCAGGGCTGGCCAAACCGGTCCTCGAGATCTACCAACAGTTTATGTTTTCCAGGCCTCCTGGAGACCTGTAGAACTGTCAGTTAGGAATGAATGCAGCACATCTTAATTAGTAATGACTACACCTGTGCACTAGCCAGGTGGTCTGGAAAATGTGAACTGTTGGTAGATCTCGAGGACCGGTTTGGCCAGCTCTGCCGTAGAGGATGCTGGGGATGCTTCAAGAACCATGGGTTATAGATGGGATCCACAGGAGACATGGGCACGTTAAGACTTTAAAAGGGGTGTGAACTGGCTCCTCCCTCTATGCCCCTCCTCCAGATTCCAGTTATAGGAACTGTGCCCAGGGAGACAGACATATCGAGGAAAAGGATTTATTTAATTTTTAAAACTAAGGTGAGATACATACCAGCTCACACCTCAAACACGCCATACAACATGGCATTCAACAACAACGCATGCAACGGCATGACTAACATCAGCCACAGACTGACTGAACTCAACACAACATGTGTGTAACCATAACCAAAAACTGCAGATACAGCCCGCACTGGGCCGGGCCCCCAGCATCCTCTACGGACTAAGAGAAAAGGTACTCTGGTAGGTATTAAAATCCTATTTTCTCATACGTCCTAGAGGATGCTGGGGATGCTTCAAGAACCATGGGGTTTATACCAAAGCTCTAGAACGGGCGGGAGAGTGCAGATGACTCTGCAGCACCGATTGACCAAACAAGAGGTCCTCCTCAGCCAGGGTATCAAACTTGTAAAACTTTGCAAAAGTGTTTGATCCCGACCAAGTAGCAGCTCGGCAAAGCTGTAATGCCGAGACACCTCGGGCAGCCGGCCAGGATGAGCCCACCTTTCTGGTAGAATGGGCTTTCACCGATTTCGGTAACGGCAATCCTGCCATAGAATGAGCCTGCTGAATCGTACTACAGATCCAGCGCGCAATAGTCTGCTTGGAAGCAGGAGCCGCAATCTTGTTGGGAGCCCACAGGACAAACAGAGCCTCTGTTTTCCTAATCTGCCCCGTTCTGGCGAAATAGATTTTAAAAGCTCTGACTACATCGAGAGACTTCGATTCCGCCAAGGCGTCAGTAGCCACCGGCACCACAATAGGCTGGTTTACGTGAAACGATGAAACCACTTTTGGCAGAAATTGCTGATGAGTTCTCAACTCCGCTCTATCAGCAATAAAGATTAAATAGGGACTTTTGTGAGACAAAGCCGCCAACTCCAAACCCGCCTTGCAGATGCCAAGGCCAACAACATGACTACTTTCAAAGTAAGGAATTTTAACTCAACCTTACAAAAAGGTTCAAACCAATGAGATAGCAGGATCTGCAACACCACATTCAGATCCCATGGTGCCACTGTGGGCACAAAGGGAGGTTGGATGTGTAGTACGCCTTTCACGAATGTCTGAACTTCTGGAAGGGAGGCCAATTCTTTCTGAAAGAAAATTGATAAGGCCGAAATTTGTACTTTAATTGAGCCCAACATTAGGCCTGCATCCACACCTGCTTGCAAAAAATGGAGCAAACGCCCCAGCTGAAATTCCTCTGTAGGAGCCTGCTTGGATTCACACCAAGACACATATTTCCTCCAAATACGGTGGTAATGCTTTGCCGTTACTTCTTTTCTAGCCTGAAGAAGTGTGGTAATGACTTCACTGGGAATACCCTTCCGGGCTAGGATTTGGCGTTCAACCGCCATGCCGTCAAACGCAGCTGCGGTAAGTCTTGATACATGCACGGTCCTTGTTGTAACAGGTCCTTACGTAGAGGAAGAGGCCAGGGATCTTCTATGAGCAATTCCTGAAGATCTGGATGCCAGGCCCTCCTTGGCCAACTTGAGACAATGAGTATCGCCTGAACCCTTGTTCTTCTTATCATCTTTATCACCTTTGGAATGAGTGGAAGTGGAGGGAACACATATACCGACGGAAATACCCACGGTGTCACTAGGGCGTCCACCGCTATCGCTTGAGGGTCCCTTGACCTGGAACAATATCACTGAAGTTTCTTGTTGAGGCGGGACGCCATCATGTCTATTTGAGGAATTCCCCAACGACTTGTCACTTCTGCAAAGACCTCTTGATGAAGAACCCACTCTCCTGGATGGAGATCGTGTCTGCTGAGGAAGTCTGCTTCCCAGTTGTCCACTCCTGGAATGAAGACCGCTGACAGAGCGCTTGCATGTCTCTCCGCCCAGCGAAGAACTTTCGTGGCCTCGGCCAATGCCGCTCTGCTCTTTGTTCCACCCTGGTGGTTTATGTACGCCACTGCTGTTATGTTGTCTGACTGAATCAAGACGGGCAGACCGCGAAGAAGATGTTCCGCTTGCAGAATGCCGTTGTAAGTGGCCCTTAATTCCAGAATGTTTATGTGCAGACAAGCTTCCTGGCTTGACCATTTTCCCTGAAAATTTCTCCCCTGTGTGACTGCTCCCCAGCCTCGGAGACTTGCATCTGTGGTCACCAGGATCCAATCCTGAATCCCGTACCTGCGTCCCTCCAGAAGGTGAGAACTGTGCAGCCAACACAGAAGGGAGATCCTGGAAGATAGGAATATTTTCCAGTGCATGTCCAGGTGAGACCCGGACCATTTGTCCAGCAGGTCCCACTGAAACACCCTGGCATGGAACCTGCCATACTGAATGGCCTCGTAGGCCGCCACCATCTTCCCCAGCAACCGAGTGCATTGAAGAATCGACACTCTTGCCGGTTTCAGAATCTGTTTTACCATTTTCTGTATTTCCAGCGCTTTTTCCACTGGAAGAAAAACTCTCTGTAATTCTGTATCCAGAATCATACCCAAGAACGACAGCCGTGTCGTCGGAACCAACTGTGATTTTGGCAAGTTTAGGAGCCAGCCATGTTGTTGCAGAATCGTCAGAGAGAGTGCAGCGTTTTTCAGCACTTGTTCCTTGGATCTCGCCTTTATCAGGAGATCGTCCAAGTACGGGATAATTGTGACTCCCTGCTTGCGCAGGAGAACCATAATTTCCGCCATTACCTTGGTGAAAATCCTCGGAGCCGTGGACAGACCAAACGGCAACGTCTGAAATTGGTAATGACAATCCCGAACAGCAAACCTCAGGTAAGCCTGATGCGGAGGATATATGGGGACATGTAAGTAGGCATCCTTTATGTCGACCGACACCATAAAATCCCCTTCCTCCAGACTGGAGATCACTGCTCGGAGAGATTCCATCTTGAATTTTAATTTTTTTAGAAAGAAATTGAGGGATTTTAGGTTTAGAATCGGTCTGACCGAGCCATCCGGCTTCGGTACACGAACAGACTCGAATAAAAACCCTCCCCCTGTTGTGACGGGGGTACCGTGACAATGACTTGATTTTGACACAGCTTTAGTATCGCAGCGCATACCACCTCCTTTCTGGAAGAGAAGCTGGCAAGGCCGATTTGAAAAATCGGTGAGGGGGCACGTCTTGAAACTCTAATTTGTACCCTTGGTCTACTATTTCTAATATCCAAAGATCCAGGTCCGAGCGAACCAAGACCTGACTGAAGAGTTTGAGACGGGCCCCCACTGGTGCGGACTCCCGCAGAGGAGCCCCAGCATCATGCGGTGGATTTGGCAGAAGCCGGGGAGGACTTCTGTTCTTGGGAACTTGCCACAGCCTGTGACCTTTTTCCCCTTCCTCTTCCTCTCACAGCAAGGAAGGAGGATCCTCGTCCTCTTTTGTATTTATTGGCCCGAAAGGACTGCATCTGATAGTGGGGCGTTTTCTTTTGTTGCGCAGGAATATAAGGTAAAAATGACGACTTACCTGCGGTAGCCGTAGATACCAGGTCAGTGAGGTCGTCACCAAACAAGACACTACCGTTAAACGGCAGAGACTCCATAGCCTTCTTCGAGTCAGCATCAGCATTCCATTGATGAATCCACAATGCCCTCCTGGCCAAGACTGCCATGGCATTGGCCCTTGATCCTAAAAGGCCAATATCCCTTGCAGCTTCTTTTAAATATGCTGCAGCGTCCCTGATATGACCCAGAGTCAAAAGCACGTTATCCCTGTCCAGGGTATCTATTTCAGATGACAAGTTATCTGCCCACTTTTCAATAGCGCTACTCACCCATGCCGAAGCAACGGCAGGCCTGAGTAGCGAACCTGTAGTGACATAAATGGACTTTAGTGTATTTTCCTGCTTACGATCCGCAGGATCCTTTAGGGCTGCCGTGTCAGGAGACGGAAGCGCCACCTTCTTGGACAGACGCGACAGAGCTTTGTCCACTGTGGGGGTTGACTCCCACTTTTCCCTGTCCCTAGAGGGGAATGGATATGCCACTGGAATTCTTTTGGGAACTTGTACCTTCTTGTCAGGATTTTCCCAAGCCTTTTCAAAAAGAGCGTTCAGTTCATGAGAGGGAGGAAACGCTACCTCAGGTTTCTTTCCTTTAAACATACAGACCCTTGTATCAGGAACAGCAGGGTCCACAGTGATATGTAATACGTCTTTTATTGCCACAATCATGTACTGAATGCTCTTAGCCAGTTTAGGATTCAATCTGGCATCACTATAGTCGACACTGGAATCAGAGTCCGTGTCGGTATCTGTATCTGCTATCTGGGTAAATGCACGGTTCTGTGACCCCGAAGGGGTCTGAGCTTGTGACAATGCATCCTCCATGGATTTCCTCCATGTCTTGTTCTTGGACTCAGATTTATCTGATCTCTTAGTCAACCGAGCCATATTTGCATTCAAAACACTCAACATATTTACCCACTCAGCAGTCGACGGTGCCGACAGGGTCACTCCCACCGCTTTTTCTGTCCCCACTCCGGCTTTCTCCTGGGAAGAGCACTCAGCCTCAGACATGTCGACACCCACGTACCGACACCCACAATCACACTGGGCTATAGGGGACAGACCCACAGCAAAGCCTGTTAGAGAGACCCAGAGGGAGTTTGCCAGCTCACCACCCAGCGCCTATCCCGGTACTGAAACTTTATATACAATGCCTCAGACCTGTTAGCGCTTTTATAATAAAGATAATAGCACCAAATTTACTGTGCCCCCCTGTTTTGCACCCTGTTACTTGTACAGCAGTGTGGAGGTCAGGGCCAGCGTCTCTGCAGCTTCTGTGAAGAGAAAATGGCGCTGGTCAGAGCTGTGCGTGCTAAACCACGCCCCCTCACCGGCGCGCTTCAGTCCCGCTCATTTTAACATTTTTATGCTAGCGGGGGTCTATATTGAGTGCCTAGGCACTTTTCATATAACTTTTGCCAGTTACTTTCAGGTCCACGTGCTGCCCAGGGCGCCCCCCCTGCGCCCTGCACCCTGCCAGATGCCGCTGTGTGTTTGGGAGCATGGCGCGCAGCACGACCGCTGCGCTGTACCTCAAGACCTGAAGTCTTCTGCCGTCACTGAAGTCTTCGTTTCTTCTTTTACTCACCCGGCTTCTTTATTCTGGCTATGCAAGGGGGGGTGATGGCGTGGCTCCGGGAACGAGCAGCTAGGCGCACCAAGTGATCGAACCCTCTGGAGCTAATGGTGTTCAGTAGCCTAAGAAGCAGAGCCTTTGAACTCACAGAAGTAGGTCTGCTTCTCTCCCCTCAGTCCCTGGAAGCAGGGTGCCTGTTGCCAGCAGAGCTCCCTGAACATAAAAAACCTAACATAAGTCTTTTTTCAGAGAAACTCAGTAGAGCTCCCCTGTGTGTGACCAGTCTCCCTGGGCACAGAATCTAACTGGAGTCTGGAGGAGGGGCATAGAGGGAGGAGCCAGTTCACACCCCTTTTAAAGTCTTAAAGTGCCCATGTCTCCTGCGGATCCCGTCTATACCCCATGGTTCTTGAAGCATCCCCAGCATCCTCTAGGACGTATGAGAAATTATGCTTATCAACACAAAAAGGGAGAAGATCTAACCTTCTAAAGAGGACAAGTAGAAGTATTGCCCATAGAAACTAATGAAGCTCTAGCTTTCATTAGGCGGTGTGCTAATGTACTTTTTAGAAGGTTTGTTAAATTTCCCCCAAAATGTAACTCTGGAGCCCTATAAGGACATGAAGAAAGTAGAAGCAATCCTGAGACCGACCTCACATAGCAGTGTGATAGAAGGGTGATGTTCTTGAAATTCTCTGAGTTAGAAGAACATGATGTTCTTTGGATAGCGATAATGAAAGTGCTTACTACTCTTAGATTCAATGGTAATAACTATCCTGCTGTCTTTCTACATGAAACAGAATCTTGCTACCATTCCCATGTTATTTATTTATATTGTATGAGATTGTATATGGGGTGTAAATGAATATGGTGATAAACTTTCTAATGATAGAATTATTTCACGTCATCACGGATGTTTGTTTGCAATGGGCTGTCTCTGCGTTCTCTGTATGCCTTTGAGAAGCATGTACAAACATGAAACAGCTGTCGGCATCTGCTGTCTTACACACTGTTTGGATCTATATGTCCCTACTGGACGTGGCCACTCACATAAAGCAGCTGCTAGCATTTCTGCAACCAATTTGTGCCCTGCATTTCTTTATTTCTATAAAATGAGCTGCTTATCTAAGAACCATTTAAATGCTTTAATGAATTAGTTTTCTTTAGAAGGAATTCATGTTTGTATTTGTATATACATTTGTTTTCTCTTTGTGGATTTTTAAATTACATAAAAATTCATGGATTTCTAGTATGCAACCTCTGCAGGTGGTATAATGCAGCAGTTCTGTATGCTATAAAGTAAATTCACGGGATCCGGTCTGAAGATCGACAGTATCTAGGTCGACAATGTTTAGGTCAACCACTATAGGTCGACAGTCACTAGGTCGACATGGTTGGAAGGTCGACAGGGTTTCTAGGTCGACATGTGCTAGGTCGACAGGTCTAAAGGTCGACATGAGTTTTTCACATTTTTTTTTCTTTTTTTGAATATTTTCATACTTAACGATCCACGTGGACTACGATTGGAACGGTAATCTGTGCCGAGCGAAGCGAAGGCACCATGCCCGAAGCATGGCGAGCGAAGCGGTGCACTAATTTGGGATCCCGGTCACTCTACGAAGAAAACGACACCAAAAAAAAAAAATCCTCATGTCGACCTTTAGACCTGTCGACCTAGCACATGTCGACCTAGAAACCCTGTCGACCTTCCATCCATGTCGACCTAGTGACTGTCGACCTATAGTGGTCGACCTAAACATTGTCGACCTAGATACTGTCGATTTGATGAACCACACCCAAATTCACACCTTTCTAACATCTTAAAGCTATAACATCTTAAATAAGAACCTGCAGATTATACACAAGAAACATAGCAAGAAATAGTAGCAGATAAGAAGTCACTGTAGCGTAGAGCCTGTAGGAAAATGTACATCACAATATTTTGCATAGACACAATATGAATGACAAGCAATGCAAAGCAGCTAATGATACCTGTACTAACCCTGAACACAAATGTTTTGTTCCTTAAACCATTTAAACGTTAACAGCAGCATACTCTAAACAGTTGCACATTTTAGTGATTTGATTTAAACAAGGAAGTTTTCAACATTTCCTAGTCAGGATGTGCCAACACCCTAGTATCACTCGGCAAGTACTTCTTACATGGTAAACATAGTACAGTCTGCAGCACATTGTCATAGCAGTACTAAGCACATACACGTACACCATTTGACTAGGATTCACCTGCTTTTTATTACTAACATTTTGCAACAACAACAATTTAGTTTGTGACTAAAGGTCACAGACTATGACTAGTTTACTAGATATTTGGCATTGTATGTACCCTTGTCAGCGGGTGCAAGCTCCTGTACTCTGTCTCCATCAAAATAATCTTATTGTAGTTTAACCTCAATCTAAGACAACAGGAATTTTATGTTTATGGGCCAAAAGGAACACAGGTCTTATCTAATTCTGAAAAGCACCTATACAGAAACAAAATTTGTCAGCAGATGAGAACCACTTGGCCCATCTAGTCTGTCCTTGTATACACACATACTAGGGTTACATTTTGTGGGGAGCCAATTATCCTACTGTACAAGTATATTTTTGTATTATGGGAGGAAGCCAAAGTACCCAAAGGAAACCCTGTGGGGTATATGCAATTGCGGTCGAATTCCCGAAATTGTCGAATTTCGGGTCATTTTCGACCAAAAAAAAAAATCGCCTATGCAATTCAGTGCTTTCCGACCAAAAAACGGACTTTCAAAATTCGACTTTTTGAAATTCGAATTTTTGCAAATTCGACTTTTCTGCAATGATACAAGTGCTGCAATTCGACCAAAGCATATTCAATTCAAGTTTGGAAATTCGACAGCAGGGCTTTTAGACAGCAAATTCGTCATTTTCAATCCGCCACACTTTGGAGGGTGAAAACAAATAAAAAAAATTTAAACATGTTTTTTTTTGTGTTTTTTTTTCTGGGAATAGAAGATCTATTTATATTAGAAGGGATTAGGTACTTTTTTTTTTTTTTTTGGAGGCACAAATATTATTTATATATTTTTTAAAATATTATTTTTTTTTTAATGCTGGAACGGTAAAATCATTAAAAAAAATGGCGTGGGGTCCCCCCTCCAAAGCATAACCAGCCTCGGGCTCTTCGAGCTGGTCCTGGTTCTAAAAATGCGGGAAAAAAATTGACAGGGGATCCCCCGTATTTTTAAAACCAGCACCGGGCTCTGCGCCTGGTGCTGGTGCCAAAAATACGGGGGACAAAAAGAGTAGGGGTCCCCCCGTATTTTTAACACCAGCATCGGGCTCCACTAGCTGGACAGATAATGCCACAGCCGGGGGTCACTTTTATGCCGTGCCCTGCGGCCGTGGCATTAAATATCCAACTAGTCACCCCTGGCCGGGGTACCCTGGGGGAGTGGGGACCCCTTCAATCAAGGGGTGTCCCCCCCCAGCCACCCATGGGCCAGGGGTGAAGCCCGAGGCTGTCCCCCCCCATCCAATGGGCTGCGGATGGGGGGGCTGATAGCCTTTTGTGATAATAAAAAGATATTGTTTTTTCCAGTAGTACTACAAGTCCCAGCAAGCCTCCCCCGCAAGCTGGTACTTGGAGAACCACAAGTACCAGCATGCGGGAGAAAAACGGGCCCGCTGGTACCTGTAGTACTACTGGGAAAAAAATACCCAAATAAAAACAGGACACACACACCGTCGACAGTAAAACTTTATTTCATACGTCGACACACACATACTTACCTATGTTCACACGCCGACATCGGTCCTCTTCTCCATGTAGAATCCACGGATACCTGAAAAGAAAAGTTCAATATACTCACCTCAGCCATGGTCCAGAGATAAATCCACGTACTTGGCAAAAAAACAAAGCGAACACCCGCTCCATGCCGGACTGAAAGGGGTCCCATGCTGACACATGGGACACCTTTCCACGAATGAGACCTGTCAGTGACAGCTGTCACAGACAGGTCTCTAAGCCAATCAGGAAGCGCAACTTCGTTGCGCTCACCTGATTGGCTGAGCGCTGTCTGCACTGTGACAGCGCATCGCACAGCTCCCTCCATTATATTCAATGGTGGGAACTTAGCGGCTAGCGGTAAGGTCACCCGCCGGTCAGCGGCTGACCGGCGGGTGACCCCACCGCTACCCGCAAAGTTCCCACCATTGAAAGTAATGGAGCGGCTTTGCGAGGCGCTGTCACAGTACAGACAGCGCTCAGCCAATCAGGTGAGCGCAACGGCAGTAGCGCTTCCTGATTGGCTGAAGGGACATCAGTGACAGGAGTCACGTGATGTCCCGGCATTCGGGAGAAAGGGGTCTGATGTGAAAACATTGGACCCCTTTCATTAGTCCGCTGGATCGGTGTTCGTTTTTTTTTTTTGCCAAGTACGTGGATTATCTCTCTGGACCTGGATGTACCTCTGGACGCTGGAAGGTGAGTATAATTTTTTTACAGGTACCTCGGATCGTCGGAGACCGTGGCAGTCGGCGTGTCAACATAGGTAAGTATGTGTGTGTCGGCGTATGAAATAAAGTTTTACTATCAAGGTGTGTGTCTCCTGTTTTTATTTGGGTATTTTTTCCCCAGTAGTACTACAGGTACCAGCGGGCCCGTTTTTCTCCCGCATGCTGGTACTTGTGGTTCTCCAAGTACCAGCTTGCGGGGGAGGCTTGCTGGGACTTGTAGTACTACTGGAAAAAACAATATATTTTTATTATCACAAAAGGCTATCAGCCCCTCAGCCCCCCCATCCGCAGCCCATTGGATGGGGGGGGACAGCCTCGGGCTTCACCCCTGGCCCTTGGGTGGCTGGGGGGGGGGGACCCCTTGATTGAAGGGGTCCCCACTCCCCCAGGGTACCCCGGCCAGGGGTGACTAGTTGGATATTTAATGCCACGGCCGCAGGGCACGGCATAAAAGTGACCCCCGGCTGTGGCATTATCTGTCCAGCTAGTGGAGCCCGATGCTGGTGTTAAAAATACGGGGGACCCCTACTCTTTTTGTCCCCCGTATTTTTGGCACCAGCACCAGGCGCAGAGCCCGGTGCTGGTTTTAAAAATACGGGGGATCCCTGCCCAATTTTTCCCCTGCATTTTTAGAACCAGGACCAGCTCGAAGAGCCCGAGGCTGGTTATGCTTTGGAGGGGGGACCCCACGCCATTTTTTTTCCGGGTTTTTCCCGTTTTTTCCCGTTTTTTAAAATCGTGGCAAAATCCGCCAAATCGGCCGATTTTCGCCCGCGACTCTGGCGAATCCGTTTTTCATTGAATATGGTGAATTCCGGAAGCCACCTTCCGGAATTCACCTGGCGAATTTGGTCGAATTAAAAAACGGCGAAAATTGCCGCGAATTCGACCGCAATTGCATATACCCCTGTATCTCTGTATATGTTACATAGATAGATAGCATTGCATAATTGTGCTTTCACTGTATTCACCCTAATAATAATACTATGATTATCATGATGATGATGTCCTTCCTGTGCAATGTAAGCATTATTTTGTCATCGAAAGCGTCTCGAATTTCACATATAAGGGGATATCAAATTACCCGAGGTATATTTCCACGGGTAATGATATCGCATGGGGTTATCCTATTAGCCCCGCTTCCGATACCTGCATCGGTGCATAGCAGCCATGGTCTGCTCCCACGCCTGCTATCATGCTCCAGCATTTCCAGGTCCACCCCTGTCCCCGTCACATGACCCCTGACTGGCTGGACAAACCCGAAGCGGGGGGAAGAGGGGGAGACCTGCGTCCACGGGGCCGGCTTCCGGCCACCCTCCCTGCGGTCCCCGGCTGCTGCTGCAGCCGCGAGACACTGACTGGGAGAGTTGTCACAGCTTTTCAGGGATTTTGCTTCACCTGCCCTAGGCAGACGTAGCAAAATCCCCGATTAGTGCCAGCTTTTCGGTGCTGTGGCGGCAAAAACACACAGGTTTCACTAAACCTTTGTGTTTTCAGCTAAAAAAATATTTGTGAAAGATCAGGAAAAATTGCAAAAAACACCTGTTTTTTATTCCCGATGTCTCATCGCGGGGAATTGGATACCCCTCATAGGAGGAATGCTATTATTTTATTGAATTAACACTATTCTCCTTAACTGTTTAAATAAGATTTTACTTACCGATAAATCTATTTCTCGTAGTCCGTAGTGGATGCTGGGGACTCCGTCAGGACCATGGGGATTAGCGGCTCCGCAGGAGACAGGGCACAAAAATAAAGCTTTAGGATCAGGTGGTGTGCACTGGCTCCTCCCCCCATGACCCTCCTCCAAGCCTCAGTTAGGATACCGTGCCCGGACGAGCGTACACAATAAGGAAGGATTTTGAATCCCGGGTAAGACTCATACCAGCCACACCAATCACACCGTACAACTTGTGATCTGAACCCAGTTAACAGTATGACAACGTAGGAGCCTCTGAACAGACGGCTCACAACAATAACAACCCGATTTTTTTGTAACAATAACTATGTACAAGTATTGCAGACAATCCGCACTTGGGATGGGCGCCCAGCATCCACTACGGACTACGAGAAATAGATTTATCGGTAAGTAAAATCTTATTTTCTCTAACGTCCTAGTGGATGCTGGGGACTCCGTCAGGACCATGGGGATTATACCAAAGCTCCCAAACGGGCGGGAGAGTGCGGATGACTCCGAATGAGAGAACTCCAGGTCCTCTTTAGCCAGGGTATCAAATTTGTAGAATTTTACAAACGTGTTCTCCCCCGACCACGTAGCTGCTCGGCAGAGTTGTAATGCCGAGACCCCTCGGGCAGCCGCCCAGGATGAGCCCACCTTCCTTGTGGAATGGGCCTTGACAGATTTAGGCTGTGGCAGGCCTGCCACAGAATGTGCAAGTTGAATTGTGCTACAAATCCAACGAGCAATCGTCTGCTTAGAAGCAGAAGCACCCAGCTTGTTGGGTGCATACAGTATAAACAGCGAGTCAGATTTTCTGACTCCAGCCGTCCTTGAAATATATATTTTCAATGCCCTGACAACGTCCAGCAACTTGGAATCCTCCAAATCGCTAGTAGCCGCAGGCACCACAATAGGCTGGTTCAGGTGAAACGCTGACACCACCTTAGGCAGAAAATGAGGACGCGTCCGCAGTTCTGCCCTGTCCGAATGGAAAATCAGATATGGGCTTTTATACGATAAAGCCGCCAATTCTGACACTCTCCTGGCTGAAGCCAGGGCCAGTAGCATGGTTACTTTCCATGTAAGATATTTCAATCCGCCGATTTGAGTGGCTCAAACCAATGGGATTTGAGAAAATCCAAAACTACATTAAGGTCCCACGGAGCCACTGGGGGCACAACCGGGGGCTGTATATGTAGTACTCCTTTTACAAAAGTCTGGACTTCAGGAACTGAAGCCAATTCTTTCTGGAAGAAAATCGACAGGGCCGAAATTTGAACCTTAATGGACCCCAACTTGAGGCCCATAGACAATCCTGTTTGCAGGAAATGTAGGAATCGACCCAATTGAAATTCCTCCGTGGGGGCCTTCCTGGCCTCACACCACGCAACATATTTTCTCCAAATGCGGTGATAATGTTGTGCAGTCACCTCCTTCCTGGCTTTTACCAGTGTAGGAATGACCTCTTCCGGAATGCCTTTTTCCCTTAGACTTCGGCGTTCAACCGCCATGCCGTCAAACGCAGCCGCGGTAAGTCTTGGAATAGACACGGTCCCTGCTGAAGCAGGTCCCGTCTTAGAGGTAGAGGCCACGGATTTTCCGTGAGCATCTCCTGAAGTTCCGGGTACCAAGTTCTTCTTGGCCAATCCGGAGCCACGAGTATCGTTCTTACTCCCCTTTGCCGTATAATTCTCAGTACTTTTGGTATGAGAGGCAGAGGAGGAAACACATACACTGACTGGAACACCCACGGCGTTACCAGAGCGTCCACAGCTATTGCCTGAGGGTCTCTTGACCTGGCGCAATACCTGTCCAGTTTTTTGTTGAGGCGAGACGCCATCATGTCCACCTTTGGTTTTTCCCAACGGTTCACAATCATGTGGAAGACTTCTGGATGAAGTCCCCACTCTCCCGGGTGTAGATCGTGTCTGCTGAGGAAGTCTGCTTCCCAGTTGTCCACTCCCGGAATGAACACTGCTGACAGTGCTATCACATGATCTTCCGCCCAGCGAAGAATCCTTGCAGCTTCTGCCATTGCTCTCCTGCTTCTTGTGCCGCCCTGTCTGTTTACGTGGGCGACTGCCGTGATGTTGTCCGACTGGATCAACACCGGCTGACCCTGAAGCAGGGGTTTTGCCAGGCTTAGAGCATTGTAAATCGCTCTTAGCTCCAGTATATTTATGTGAAGAGATATCTCCAGGTTTGACCATACTCCCTGGAAGTTTCTTCCCTGTGTGACCGCTCCCCAGCCTCTCAGACTGGCATCCGTGGTCACCAGGACCCAGTCCTGTATGCCGAATCTGCGGCCCTCTAACAGATGAGCACTCTGCAACCACCACAGAAGAGACACCCTTGTCCGTGGCGATAAGGTTATCCGCTGATGCATCTGCAGATGCGATCCGGACCATTTGTCCAGCAGATCCCACTGAAAAGTTTGTGCGTGGAATCTGCCGAATGGAATCGCTTCGTAAGAAGCCACCATCTTTCCCAGGACTCTTGTGCATTGATGCACAGACACTTTCCCTGGTTTTAGGAGGTTCCTGACAAGTTCGGATAACTCCCTGGCTTTCTCCTCCGGAAGAAACACCTTTTTCTGAACCGTGTCCAGAATCATTCCCAGGAACAGCAGACGTGTCGTCGGGGTCAATTGAGATTTTGGAAAATTCAGAATCCACCCGTGCTGTTGCAGCACTATTTGGGTTAGTGCTACTACGTCCCCCAGCTGTTCCCTGGACCTTGCCCTTATCAGGAGATCGTCCAAGTAAGGGATAATTAATACGCCTTTTCTTCGTAGAAGAAACATCATTTCGGCCATTACCTTGGTAAAGACCCGAGGTGCCGTGGACAATCCAAACGGCAGCGTCTGAAACTGATAATGACAGTTTTGCACCACGAACCTGAGGTACCCTTGATGTGAAGGGCAAATTGGGACATGCAGGTAAGCATCCTTTATGTCCAGGGACACCATAAAGTCCCCTTCTTCCAGATTCGCTATCACTGCTCTGAGTGACTCCATCTTGAACTTGAATTTTTGTATGTACAGGTTCAAAGATTTCAGATTTAGAATAGGTCTTACCGAGCCGTCCGGCTTCGGTACCACAATATAGTGTGGAATAATACCCCTTCCCTTGTTGTAGGAGGGGTACCTTGACTATCACCTGCTGAGAATACAGCTTGTGAATGGCTTCCAATACCGTCGCCCTGTCTGAGGGAGACGTTGGCAAAGCAGACTTTAGGAACCGGCGAGGGGGAGACTTCTCGAATTCCAACCTGTAACCCTGAGATATTATCTGCAGGATCCAGGGGTCCACCTGTGAGTGAGCCCACTGTGCGCTGAAATTCTTGAGTCGACCCCCCACCGCCCCTGAGTCCGCTTGTAAAGCCCCAACGTCATGCTGAGGGCTTTGCAGAAGCCGGGGGGGGCTTCTGCTCCTGGGAAGAAGCTGCTTGGTGCACTCTCTTACCCTTTCCTTTGCCTCGGGGCAAATATGACTGTCCTTTCGCCCGCTTGTTCCTATAGGAACGAAAGGACTGCGGCTGAAAAGACGGTGTCTTTTTCTGTTGGGAGGGGACCTGAGGTAAAAAGGTGGATTTCCCGGCTGTTGCCGTGGCCACCAAATCCGATAGACCGACCCCAAATAATTCCTCCCCCTTATACGGCAATACTTCCATATGCCGTTTGGAATCCGCATCACCTGACCATTGTCGCGTCCATAAACTTCTTCTGGCAGATATGGACATCGCACTTACTCTCGATGCCAGAGTGCAAATATCCCTCTGTGCATCTCGCATATATAGAAATGCATCCTATAAATGCTCTATAGTCAGTAAAATACTGTCCCTATCCAGGGTATCAATATTTTCAGTCAGGGAATCCGACCAAACCACCCCAGCACTGCACATCCATGCAGAGGCGATGGCTGGTCGCAGTATAACACCAGTATGAGTGTATATACTTTTCAGGGTAGTTTCCAGCCTCCTATCTGCTGGATCCTTGAGGGCGGCCGTTTCAGGAGACGGTAACGCCACTTGTTTTGATAAGCGTGTGAGCGCCTTATCCACCCTAGGGGGTGTTTCCCAGCGCGCCCTAACCTCTGGCGGGAAAGGATATAATGCCAATAACTTCTTTGAAATTAGCAGTTTTCTATCGGGGTTAACCCACGCTTCATCACACACTTCATTCAATTCGTCTGATTCAGGAAAAACTACAGGTAGCTTTTTCAGACCCCACATAATACCCCTTTTTGTGGTACATGCAGTATCAGAGATATGTAAAGCCTCCTTCATTGCCGTGATCATATAACGTGTGGCCCTACTGGAAAATACGTTTGTTTCTTCACCGTCGACACTAGATTCGGTGTCCGTGTCTGGGTCTGTGTCGACCGACTGAGGTAAAGGGCGTTTTACAGCCCCTGACGGTGTCTGAGACGCCTGTACAGGTACTAACTGGTTTTCCGGCCGTCTCATGTCGTCAACTGATTTTTGTAATGTGCTGACATTATCACGTAATTCCATAAATAAAGCCATCCATTCCGGTGTCGACTCCCTAGGGGGTGACATCACCATTACCGGCAATTGCTCCGCCTCCACACCAACATCGTCCTCATACATGTCGACACACACGTACCGACACACAGCAGACACACAGGGAATGCTCTTATCGAAGACAGGACCCCACTAGCCCTTTGGGGAGACAGAGGGAGAGTTTGCCAGCACACACCCAAGCGCTATAAATATATATAGGAACAACCCTATAGAAGTGTTGTCTCCCTTATAGCAGCTTAATATATATCAAAAACGCCAAAAAAAGTGCCCCCCCCTCTCTTTTTTACCCTGTTTCTGTAGTGCAGTGCAGGGGAGAGTCCTGGGAGCCTTCCTCGCAGCGGAGCTGAGCAGGAAAATGGCGCTGTGTGCTGAGGAGATAGGCCCCGCCCCCTATTTCGGCGGGCTCTTCTCCGGAGTTTGTGAGACCTGGCAGGGGTTAAATACATCCATATAGCCCCAAGGGCTATATGTGATGTATTTTTTAGCCAGAACAAGGTATTCTCATTGCTGCCCAGGGCGCCCCCTGCAGCGCCCTGCACCCTCCGTGACCGCTGGTGTGAAGTGTGTGACAACAATGGCGCACAGCTGCAGTGCTGTGCGCTACCTCATGAAGACTGAAAAGTCTTCTGCCGCCGGTTTCTGGACCTCTTCGCTTTTCGGCATCTGCAAGGGGGTCGGCGGCGCGGCTCCGGGACCGGACTCCATGGCTGGGCCTGTGTTCGATCCCTCTGGAGCTAATGGTGTCCAGTAGCCTAAGAAGCCAATCCATCCTGCACGCAGGTGAGTTCACTTCTTCTCCCCTAAGTCCCTCGTTGCAGTGAGCCTGTTGCCAGCAGGACTCACTGAAAATAAAAAACCTAAAAACTTTTTCTAAGCAGCTCTTTAGGAGAGCCACCTAGATTGCACCCTGCTCGGACGGGCACAAAAACCTAACTGAGGCTTGGAGGAGGGTCATGGGGGGAGGAGCCAGTGCACACCACCTGATCCTAAAGCTTTATTTTTGTGCCCTGTCTCCTGCGGAGCCGCTAATCCCCATGGTCCTGACGGAGTCCCCAGCATCCACTAGGACGTTAGAGAAAGCATTTTTACCCAATTTAGTAGGCGATTGAAATCAGACTATGATATTCATGTTACATTTGTTGGTGCAGGAAAAATTTTATTTTATGGTTAGACAGAGCTGCTAACAAAAGTTATTGCTCAGACTGATCAATGAATTTTAGCTCAGTCTTGATTTTTTTCATATGTAAAGTTTCATTTTATTTGCATAGATGTTCGTAAACATAGGAAAATACCAGCAACATACTTTTAGAAAAGACACACAAAACAAGATGTCCTGGATACACAATCATACATAAATATGAAGGTGTGTAATGACGTTTACAATTACAGAATATTAATCTCTATGAGTACTGTAAGTATATCTTGAAACCTGTTCAAGACATACTTGTCCATATTTCTTTTTTAATACAAAAATAAATGAAAAACAGAATTGCAATTGAAATATTTCCCATAATGACTTCCTATGCATAACATATCTGTACCTGTAGTTTACATATTTACACTAATCCTTATATAAAAGGTTTCTATGTTCTGTATTATTTTAGAGTCACTGCTTTTGATCCTTTAGGTTATTACTTGACATCACAAGGTTTCATGTTGCCCTTACATTTCCTGCTATAAAGTGCTTAAATGGAAATACAACCATAAACCTCTTATTCACTAAGCTTATTACATTCATTCATTTTTTCATACTTGTTATATATTTCATATTGATCAAGGTTTCTTTGATTGAAATGTTCAATTTCTATTTATAAATGTAATCAAGTGCAAATGTAATATATTATTCTAGATTGTAACAAATATTGAATTTGAAAGGGGCCGATAGTTACCATTTCTTGAGGAAACTATAGGCGTTTTTTAGAAAGTTCCTTATGGGTGCTACTGCCACTGCCATCCTATCAGCAGAGTCCGTTTGATCACAGTCTCGTTGGACAGTGCGCATGATGGTGGTAACATGACTGTTGTTGTTGTTGTTTGCTGCAGCCAGAGCCCCGGCTTCTTTTTCAGGAGCCCCCAGGAGTACCAGAAGACTACCATCAGTACCAGGCCGTAAATACTGCCAAGCCTTTTGCCCACTATGGTCGCGAATATGGGCATCTGCGTTGTAAGCACCTACCAACACTTTGATAATCATGCCATGTCCTTGTAGTGCTGCAATATGGAGTGCAGTTAGCCCCCCACTAGCGCGGGTATTGATATCCAAAAAATGGCCTCTAGTGCTTGCAAACTCCATAAGTCTGATTAAATCCTCATGGTGGCCATGTTTGGCTATCCAATGGATCACAGAGTAACCAGTCACAAAATCTCTCTTGTAAAGCAAGTTGGGATCCTCCTGGAGTGACTCCTGCAGCTCTTCGTAGCTGCCTTCTGCAGCCATAATCATCCAGGCATGTTCCATTGGATCAAGTACCAAACCATTTACCCCCGAATCCAGCTGCTGTTCTTGAGCATCAACATCGAAACTAGCCGCTGAGATCCATGCTCCGCCAAAAGGCAGGGAACCAGTCATGCCCCACAGACTCCCCCTCATCCCTCTCTTCCTCTTACTTATTGTAGCAGGTGACGGAGTTCTGCTCAGGCTCGCTATCCTTTTCACGCTTGCTGCATCTCGTATTCTGGTCACGGCATCTTCTTGTGTACTGCCATTCAGTGTTTGTGTGCTGCAGGGTCGTTGCCGTTTAATCCCCCCAGTTTCTTTGTTAGTACCTTGCCAACCTAGAATGGCAGCTTCCATCTTCCTGTACATGCTTACCAAAGTGTCAGATCAGTAGCAGTCATTTAACATTAGAGGCTTTTGATCTTCAGCTGCCACCTGCCTCTGAGTCACACGACATTAGCCAGCGCAGAAATGGCATTAGTGGTAAACGTCTTCTGTAAAATATTGCGAGTTACTTCCTTATTCTGCTGGCAAGAAACCAAAAACAACAATATATGAAAGCAGGAGTAGTTGTAACTTTATCACAATCATTAATCATGTTTCTGTTTCAAAAGCTGCACATTATAGTAAATGTTTAATTGTTTTATCTACCATTTTTAAATTGCCAGCAATGGGGTGAACAAAAATTATCTTCATGAATCACTGTGTGCAAATATTTGTGACATCTTGGGGTGTAAGGAACAGTAGAGAATAAATACTGTACAAATCTAGGCATGTTTGTTGAAAGCTACATTATTGTAGATCCACTGTTAGTTTGGTGGCTGCAGGCACTTTGTACTGGTAAATATTCATATCATACACACATGTGTTAAAAGAACATTAACCTCTTTACCAGAGCAAACAGCATGGCAGCATAGCAGGAACAATAAACAAAGTAACTCAGGGCAGGATTCTCCAACGTTACAAATACAGCCAAGCTTCCGAAAATTCAGTTTTTGGAGGTTTGACCACTTATCACATATGCCTCAAGCCCAGGAATGTGATTTCAAGGATTGGATTCAGTGGGCAATGCCATCTTTTGATGACATTGCCCAACAGAAAATCCTATGGGCTTCATTCACGTTTTCCCCAAGCGCGATCCAAATGGATCCCTAGCAACACCCCCCGCAAAGCATGTGTTAGTTCACAGTTATGCAGATAGCACTCTATCTAAAGATCCCCATACATTACTGCGACTTGTCTGAGGCACAAGTCGGATCCAATTTCCCTTGAACTCCCCCAGCAGCTACCCGAGAGTGCTTCCATCCGATTTGGTACTTGATGTGCCATTTTTTTTTACATGCAATTTATCACATGCTGCTGCTGCTGCCGCTGTGTGGATGGGTGGGAGGTTCCAGAGAAATGCCGCTCAAGTGAAGACATGTGAGAAATCGCATGCGATATATCGCAGGTGCTAAAAATCCAGCCGCAATGTGCACCTGATGGCTGCAATTCCAAATCGGATAAAAAGAGGCAAAATCGCACTAGTGCAAGGCCAGCTTTAGTCATATCATTGCAAAGCAGTGGTGTAAGTTCGTCCCAGTTGCCCGGAGGCAAGATAAATATTGGTGCCCCCCCTATTTCCTATATTAAAAGAAATAAATGTATGCATGTGTGCGTGTGTGTGTGCGTGCGTGCGTGCGTGTGTGTGTGTGTGTGGAGGGTTCTGAAAAAAATCTATATACTGTACTTATACATTTAATTGTCTTTTATTTTAAATCACACAATTCTTAGCAGTCATACCCAGGATTAGAACCCATGACCTGTTACACTAACAGCAGACAATTTACTGATGGAGCTATTTGCTCCTGTACGGGAAGTATGATAATTCTAACTATATGAAGTTACGTGTAATTGTAAGAGAAGTATCTTCATATAGTTAAAATTATTGTTTCTCTGACGTCCTAGTGGATGCTGGGAACTCCGTAAGGACCATGGGGGAATAGCGGCTCCGCAGGAGACTGGGCACAACTAAAAGAAAGCTTTTAGACTACCTGGTGTGCACTGGCTCCTCCCACTATGACCCTCCTCCAAGCCTCAGCTAGATTTCTGTGCCCGGCCGAGCTGGATGCACACTAGGGGCTCTCCTGAGCTCCTAGAAAGAAAGTTTATTTTAGGTTTTTTATTTTACAGTGAGACCTGCTGGCAACAGGCTCACTGCATCGAGGGACTAAGGGGAGAAGAAGCGAACCTACCTGCTTGCAGCTAGCTTGGGCTTCTTAGGCTACTGGACACCATTAGCTCCAGAGGGATCGACCGCATGGAACTGGCCTTGGTGTTCGTTCCGGGAGCCGCGCCGCCGTCCCCCTTACAGAGCTAGAAGCAAGAAGAGGTCCGGAAAATCGGCGGCAGAAGACATCAGTCTTCACCAAGGTAGCGCACAGCACTGCAGCTGTGCGCCATTGCTCCTCATACACACTTCACACTCCGGTCACTGAGGGTGCAGGGCGCTGGGGGGGGGCGCCCCGAGCAGCAATAAAAACACCTTGGCTGGCAAATATATCACAATATATAGCCCCAGAGGCTATATATGTGATAAATACCCCTGCCAGAATCCATAAAAAAGCGGGAGAAAAGTCTGCGAAAAAGGGGCGGAGCTATCTCCCTCAGCACACTGGTGCCATTTTCTCTTTACAGTGCAGCTGGAAGACAGCTCCCCAGGCTCTCCCCTGTAGTTTGCAGGCTCAACGGGTTAAAAAGAGAGGGGGGGCACTAAATTTAGGCGCAATATTGTATATACAAGCAGCTATTGGGAAAAATTCACTCAATATAGTGTTAATCCCTAAATTATATAGCGCTCTGGTGTGTGCTGGCATACTCTCTCTCTGTCTCCCCAAAGGGCTGTGTGGGGTCCTGTCCTCAGTCAGAGCATTCCCTGTGTGTGTGCGGTGTGTCGGTACGGCTGTGTCGACACGTTTGATGAGGAGGCTTATGTGGTGGAAGAGCAGATGCCGATAAATGTGATGTCGCCCCCTGTGGGGCCGACACCAGAGTGGATGGATAGGTGGAAGGTATAAACCGACAGTGTCAACTCCTTACATAAAAGGCTGGATGACGTAACAGCTGTGGGACAGCCGGCTTCTCAGCCGCGCCTGCCCAGGCGTCTCAAAGGCCATCAGGGGCTCAAAAACGCCCGCTCCCTCAGATGGCAGACACAGATGTCGACACGGAGTCTGACTCCAGTGTCGACGAGGTTGAGACATATTCACAATCCACTAGGAACATCCGTTACATGATCCCGGCAATAAAAAATGTGTTACACATTTCTGACATTAGCCCAAGTACCACTAAAAAAGGGTTTTATGTGTGGGGAGAAAAAGCAGGCAGTGTTTTGTTCCCCCATCAAATGAGTGAATGAAGTGTGAAAAAGCGTGGGTTCCCCCGATAAGAAACTGGTAATTTCTAAAAAGTTACTGATGGCGTACCCTTTCCCGCCAGAGGATAAGTTACGCTGGGAGATATCCCCTAGGGCGGATAAGGCGCTCACACGTTTGTCAAAAGGTGGCACTGCCGTCTTAGGATACGGCCACTTTGAAGGTACCTGCTGATAAAAAGCAGGAGGCTATCCTGAAGTCTGTATTTACACACTCAGGTACTAGACTGAGACCTGCAGATAGTGCTGCTGCAGCGTGGTCTGTGACCCTGTCAAACAGGGATACTATTTTGCGAACATAAGAGCATATTAAAGACGTTGTCTTATATATGAGGGATGCACAGAGGGATATTTTGCCGGCTGGCATCCAGAATTAATGCACTGTCCATTCTGTCAGGAGGGTATTAGAGACCCGACACTGGACAGGTGATGCTGACTTTAAAAGGCACATAGAGCCTTATAAGTATGAGGAATTGTTTGGGGATGGTCTCTGGGACCTCGTATCCACAGCAACAGCTGGGAAGAAAATTTTTTACCTCGGGTTTCCTCACAGCCTAAGAAAGCACTGTATTATCAGGTACAGTCCTTTCGCCTTCAGAAAAGCAAGCGGGTCAAAGGCGCTTCCTTTCTGCACAGAGACGAGGGAAGAGGGAAAAAGCTGCACCAGTCAGCCAGTTCCCAGAATCAAAATTCTTCCCCCGCTTCCTCTGAGTCCACCGCATGACGCGGGGGCTCCACAGGCGGAGCCAGTTACGGTGGGGGGCCGCCTCAAAAATTTCAGCGATCAGTGGGCTCGCTCACAGGTGGATCCCTGGATCCTTCAAGTAGTATCTCAGGGGTACAAGCTGGAATTCGAGGCGTCTCCCCCCCGCCGTTTCCTCAAATCTGCCTTGCCGACAACTCCCTCAGGCAGGGAGGCTGTGCTAGAGGCAATTCACAAGCTGTATTCCCAGCAGGTGATAGTCAAGGAGCCCCTACTTCAACAAGGACGGGGTTACTATTCCACACTGTTTGTGGTACCGAAACCGGACGGTTCGGTGAGACCCATGTTAAATTTGAAATCCTTGAACACATACATAAAAAATTCAAGTTCAAGATGGAATCGCTCAGGGCGGTTATTGCAAACCTGGAGGAGGGGGATTACATGGTATCCCTGGACATCAAGGATGCTTACCTACATGTCCCCATTTACCATCCTCACCAGGAGTACCTCAGATTTGTGGTACAGGATTGCCATTACCAATTCCAAACACTGCCGTTTGGACTGTCCACGGCACTGAGGGTCTTTACCAAGGTAATGGCAGAAATGATGATACTCCTTCGAAAAAAGGGAGTTTTAATTATCCCGTACTTGGACGATCTCCTTATAAAGGCGAGGTCCAAGGAGCAGTTGTTGGTCGGAGTAGCACTATCTCGGGAAGTGCTACAACAGCACGGATGGATTCTATACATTCCAAAGTCACAGCTGGTTCCTACCACACGCCTACTGTTCCTGGGGATGGTTCTGGACACAGAACAGAAAAAAGTATTTCTCCCGCAGGAGAGAGCCAAGGAGCTGTCATCTCTAGTCAGAGACCTCCTGAAACCAAAACAGGTATCGGTGCATCACTGCACACGAGTCCTGGGAAAAATGATAGCTTCTTACGAAGCAGAATTCCATTCGGCAGGTTCCATGCAAGAACCTTTCAGTGGGACCTCTTGGACAAGTGGTCGGGATCGCATCTTCAGATGCATCGGCTGATAACCCTGTCTCCAAGGACCAGGGTATCTCTACTGTGGTGGCTGCAGAGTGCTCATCTTCAAGAGGGCCGCAGATTCGGCATACAGGACTGGGTCCTGGTAACCACGGATGCCAGCCTTCGAGGCTGGGGGGCAGTCACACAGGGAAGAAATTTCCAAGGACTTTGGTCAAGTCAGGAGTCGTCCCTACACATAAATATTCTGGAACTGAGGGCCATTTACAATGCCCTAAGTCTGGCAGCTGGAAGACAGCTCCCCAGGCTCTCCCCTGTAGTTTGCAGGCTCAAAGGGTTAAAAAGAGAGGGGGGGCACTAAATTTAGGCGCAATATTGTATATACAAGCAGCTATTGGGAAAAATTCACTCAATATAGTGTTAATCCCTAAATTATATAGCGCTCTGGTGTGTGCTGGCATACTCTCTCTCTGTCTCCCCAAAGGGCTGTGTGGGGTCCTGTCCTCAGTCAGAGCATTCCCTGTGTGTGTGCGGTGTGTCGGTACGGCTGTGTCGACACGTTTGATGAGGAGGCTTATGTGGTGGCAGAGCAGATGCCGATAAATGTGATGTCGCCCCCTGTGGGGCCGACACCAGAGTGGATGGATAGGTGGAAGGTATAAACCGACAGTGTCAACTCCTTACATAAAAGGCTGGATGACGTAACAGCTGTGGGACAGCCGGCTTCTCAGCCGCGCCTGCCCAGGCGTCTCAAAGGCCATCAGGGGCTCAAAAACGCCCGCTCCCTCAGATGGCAGACACAGATGGCAGACACAGATGTCGACACGGAGTCTGACTCCAGTGTCGACGAGGTTGAGACATATTCACAATCCACTAGGAACATCCGTTACATGATCCCGGCAATAAAAAATGTGTTACACATTTCTGACATTAGCCCAAGTACCACTAAAAAAGGGTTTTATGTGTGGGGAGAAAAAGCAGGCAGTGTTTTGTTCCCCCATCAAATGAGTGAATGAAGTGTGAAAAAGCGTGGGTTCCCCCGATAAGAAACTGGTAATTTCTAAAAAGTTACTGATGGCGTACCCTTTCCCGCCAGAGGATAAGTTACGCTGGGAGATATCCCCTAGGGCGGATAAGGCGCTCACACGTTTGTCAAAAGGTGGCACTGCCGTCTTAGGATACGGCCACTTTGAAGGTACCTGCTGATAAAAAGCAGGAGGCTATCCTGAAGTCTGTATTTACACACTCAGGTACTAGACTGAGACCTGCAGATAGTGCTGCTGCAGCGTGGTCTGTGACCCTGTCAAACAGGGATACTATTTTGCGAACATAAGAGCATATTAAAGACGTTGTCTTATATATGAGGGATGCACAGAGGGATATTTTGCCGGCTGGCATCCAGAATTAATGCACTGTCCATTCTGTCAGGAGGGTATTAGAGACCCGACACTGGACAGGTGATGCTGACTTTAAAAGGCACATAGAGCCTTATAAGTATGAGGAATTGTTTGGGGATGGTCTCTGGGACCTCGTATCCACAGCAACAGCTGGGAAGAAAATTTTTTACCTCGGGTTTCCTCACAGCCTAAGAAAGCACTGTATTATCAGGTACAGTCCTTTCGCCTTCAGAAAAGCAAGCGGGTCAAAGGCGCTTCCTTTCTGCACAGAGACGAGGGAAGAGGGAAAAAGCTGCACCAGTCAGCCAGTTCCCAGAATCAAAATTCTTCCCCCGCTTCCTCTGAGTCCACCGCATGACGCGGGGGCTCCACAGGCGGAGCCAGTTACGGTGGGGGGCCGCCTCAAAAATTTCAGCGATCAGTGGGCTCGCTCACAGGTGGATCCCTGGATCCTTCAAGTAGTATCTCAGGGGTACAAGCTGGAATTCGAGGCGTCTCCCCCCCGCCGTTTCCTTAAATCTGCCTTGCCGACAACTCCCTCAGGCAGGGAGGCTGTGCTAGAGGCAATTCACAAGCTGTATTCCCAGCAGGTGATAGTCAAGGAGCCCCTACTTCAACAAGGACGGGGTTACTATTCCACACTGTTTGTGGTACCGAAACCGGACGGTTCGGTGAGACCCATGTTAAATTTGAAATCCTTGAACACATACATAAAAAATTCAAGTTCAAGATGGAATCGCTCAGGGCGGTTATTGCAAACCTGGAGGAGGGGGATTACATGGTATCCCTGGACATCAAGGATGCTTACCTACATGTCCCCATTTACCATCCTCACCAGGAGTACCTCAGATTTGTGGTACAGGATTGCCATTACCAATTCCAAACACTGCCGTTTGGACTGTCCACGGCACTGAGGGTCTTCACCAAGGTAATGGCAGAAATGATGATACTCCTTCGAAAAAAGGGAGTTTTAATTATCCCGTACTTGGACGATCTCCTTATAAAGGCGAGGTCCAAGGAGCAGTTGTTGGTCGGAGTAGCACTATCTCGGGAAGTGCTACAACAGCACGGATGGATTCTATACATTCCAAAGTCACAGCTGGTTCCTACCACACGCCTACTGTTCCTGGGGATGGTTCTGGACACAGAACAGAAAAAAGTATTTCTCCCGCAGGAGAGAGCCAAGGAGCTGTCATCTCTAGTCAGAGACCTCCTGAAACCAAAACAGGTATCGGTGCATCACTGCACACGAGTCCTGGGAAAAATGATAGTGGGACCTCTTGGACAAGTGGTCGGGATCGCATCTTCAGATGCATCGGCTGATAACCCTGTCTCCAAGGACCAGGGTATCTCTACTGTGGTGGCTGCAGAGTGCTCATCTTCAAGAGGGCCGCAGATTCGGCATACAGGACTGGGTCCTGGTAACCACGGATGCCAGCCTTCGAGGCTGGGGGGCAGTCACACAGGGAAGAAATTTCCAAGGACTTTGGTCAAGTCAGGAGTCGTCCCTACACATAAATATTCTGGAACTAAGGGCCATTTACAATGCCCTAAGTCTGGCAAGGCCTCTGCTTCAAAACCAGCCGGTACTGATCCAATCAGACAACATCACGGCAGTCGCCCATGTAAACCGACAGGGCGGCACAAGAAGCAGGATGGCGATGGCGGAAGCCACAAGGATTCTCCGATGGGCGGAAAATCACGTCTTAGCACTGTCAGCAGTGTTCATTCCGGGAGTGGTCAACTGGGAAGCAGACTTCCTCAGCAGACACGACCTACACCCGGGAGAGTGGGGACTTCATCCAGAAGTCTTCCAACTGTTGGTAAACTGTTGGGAAAGGCCACAGGTGGACATGATGGCGTCCCGCCTAAACAAAAAACTAGATATTGCGCCAGGTCAAGGGACCCTCAGGCGATAGCGGTGGACGCTCTAGTGACACCGTGGGTGTACCAGTCGGTTTATGTATTCCCTCCTCTGCCTCTCATACCAAAGGTACTGAGAATAATAAGAAGACGAGGAGTAAGAACGATACTCGTGGTTCCGGATGGGCCAAGAAGAGCTTGGTACCCAGAACTTCAAGAAATGATAACAGAGGACCCATGGCCTCTACCGCTCAGACAGGATCTGCTACAGCAGGGGCCCTGTCTGTTCCAAGACTTACCGCGGCTGCGTTTGACGGCATGGCGGTTGAATTCCGGATCCTAAAGGAAAAGGGCATTCCGGAGGAAGTCATTCCTACGCTGATAAAAGCCAGGAAAGAAGTAACCGCAAACCATTATCACCGTATTTGGCGAAAATATGTTGCGTGGTGTGAGGCCAGGAAGGCCCCAACAGAGGAATTTCAGCTGGGTCGTTTTCTGCACTTCCTACAGTCAGGAGTGACTATGGGCCTAAACTTGGGTTCCATTAAGGTCCAGATTTCGGCTCTGTCGATTTTCTTCCAGAAAGAACTGGCTTCACTGCCTGGAGTTCAGACATTTGTAAAGGGAGTGCTACATATTCAGCCCCCTTTTGTGCCTCCTGTGGCACCTTGGGATCTCAACGTGGTGTTGAGTTTCCTAAAATCACATTGGTTTGAACCACTTAAAACTGTGGATTTGAAATATCTCACGTGGAAAGTGGTCATGTTATTGACCTTGGCTTCGGCCAGGCGTGTGTCAGAATTGGCGGATTTGTCATGTAAAAGCCCTTATATGATTTTCCATATGGATAGGGCAGAATTGAGGACTCGTCCCCAGTTTCTCCCTAAGGTGGTATCAGCTTTTCACTTGAACCAACCTATTGTAGTGCCTGCGGCTACTAGGGACTTGGAAGATTCCAAGTTACTGGACGTAGTCAGGGCCTTAAAAATGTATATTTCCAGGACGGCTGGAGTCAGGAAAATTGACTCGCTTTTTATCCTGTAGGCACCCAACAAAATAGGTGCTCCTGCTTCTAAGCAGACTATTGCTCGCTGAATTTGTAGCACAATTCAGCTGGAGCATTCTGCGGCTGGATTGCCGCATCCTAAATCAGTAAAAGCCCATTCCACGAGGAAAGTGGGCTCATCTTGGGCGGCTGCCCGAGGGGTCTCGGCTTTACAACTTTGCCGAGCTGCAACTTGGTCAGGGGCAAACATGTTTGCAAAATTCTACAAATTTGATACCCTGGCTGAGGAGGACCTTGAGTTCTCTCATTCGGTGCTGCAGAGTCATCCGCACTCTCCCGCCCGTTTGGGAGCTTTGGTATAATCCCCATGGTCCTTACGGAGTTCCCAGCATCCACTAGGACGTCAGAGAAAATAAGATTTTACTCACCGGTAAATCTATTTCTCGTAGTCCGTAGTGGATGCTGGGCGCCCATCCCAAGTGCGGATTGTCTGCAATACTTGTATGTAGTTATTGCCTAACTAAGGGTTATTGTTGAGCCATCTGTTGAGAGGCTCAGTTATATTTCATACTGTTAACTGGGTATAGTATCACAAGTTATACGGTGTGATTGGAGTGGCTGGTATGAGTCTTACCCGGGATTCAAAATCCTTCCTTATTGTGTCAGCTCTTCCGGGCACAGTATCCTAACTGAGGCTTGGAGGAGGGTCATAGTGGGAGGAGCCAGTGCACACCAGGTAGTCTAAAAGCTTTCTTTTAGTTGTGCCCAGTCTCCTGCGGAGCCGCTATTCCCCCATGGTCCTTACGGAGTTCCCAGCATCCACTACGGACTACGAGAAATAGATTTACCGGTGAGTAAAATCTTATTATTTCCTATACAGGAGCAAACAGCTTCATCAGTAAGGTGTCTGCTTCCAGTGTAATAGGTTGTGGTTTCTAATCCTGGGTGTGATACTAGTAAAATGTGTATATTCAGTATAATAAAGAGGGTGTGATTTGTAAGGTGCAGGAACCAGTGAGGAAGTTGGCCATTGAAAAGACAGCGACAGATATCAAATAACTTAATTCAATGGTGTCACAGAATGGGGGGAGAGGTGCCCCCCTTCAGAGCAGGAGCCCGGCGGCAGATGACTCCGTTGCCTCCCAGAGTTCTGCCTCTGTTGTAAAGTACAGCTCTTCATGCATACAGTGTTAATAAATGCAGTTATGCTTTTGAAGAGCGGTGAGATGCGCCATGCATCCTGTCCTAAGCAATACGGCATTTTGTATATGGTTGTATACATGTTGTATGTGGATAGATAGATAGATAGATAGATAGATAAATAGATAGATAGGGGTTACATACGTAACGTATGTCAATATCCCGGCAGCCAGGTGAGTGTTAAGAGTCCCCTTGCGGGCTGGCTGCATGAACACCCACGAGTGGGAATAACCCTGGTTCGCCGAGTTTCCAGTTATCGGCTGTCGGGATTTCGGCGTTGGTATTCTGAACGCCGGGATTCCGACAGCCGGCATAGATAGATACATGGGGGGTAATTCAGAGTTGATCGCAGCAGCAAATTTGTTAGCAGTTGGGCAAAACCATGTGCACTGCAGGGGGGGAGGGGGGCAGATATAACATGCAGAGGGAGTTAGATTTGGGTGGGGTGTGTTCAATCTGAAATCTAAATTGCAGTGTAAAACTACAGCAGACAGTATTTACCCTGCATAGAAATAATATAACCCACCCAAATCTAACTCTCTCTGCACATGTTATATCTGCCACACCTGCAGCGCACATAGGTGGTCATTCCAAGTTGATCGCTCGCTAGCAGTTTTTAGCAGCCGTGCAAATGGTATGCTGCCGCCCACTAGGAGTGTATTTTAGCTTAACAGAAGTGCAAACGAATGGATCGCAGATCGGCTACAAAATAATTTTGAGCAGTTTCAGAGTAGCTTCAGACCTACGCAGAGCTTGCGATCATTCAGATCACTTCAGACCATTCAGATCCTTATTTGACGTCACAAACACAACCTGCGTTCGCCCAGCCACGCCTGTGTTTTCCCTGGCACGCCGGCGTTTTTCCGAACACTCCCTGAAAACGGTCAGTTGCCACCCAGAAACGCCCTCTTCCTGTCAATCACTCTGCGGCTGCCAGTGCGACTGAAATGCTTTGCTAGACCCTGTGCAAAACGACATAGTTCGTTGTGCTCGTACGACGCGCGTGCGCATTGCGCCGCATATGCATGCGCAGAACAGCCGTTTTTTAGCCTGATCGCTGCGCTGCGAACAACTGCAGCTAGCGATCAACTCGGAATGACCACCATGGTTTTGCCCAACTGGTAACAAATTTGCTGCTGCGATCAACTCTAAATTACCCCCATAGATAGAAACTACCTGATTTCCCCCCATCAGTTACACATTATTTATATGCTATGAACAGATAAATATTTATTCATATTTAAATGCCCCCCAAAAAAGTATAATCCCCTATTGTATTTGTCATAACAAAAGGCACATCAATTATTAACAGACCCATATAATTAATGACATGCTGTTACTACAACAGTAAATGGTCAGTACAAAAGCAATACAAATATACACCTAGGTATACATACGGTTTTTGCTGCCATGACAAGGTGTGACAGGAGAGCTCTGGTAGTGACCCGTGCCCACAGTGTCCAGATCCCTGCCTTCTGCCTTCACTGAGATCCCTTCCGCCTTCCTGTGACCACAGCAAACGTTCTACTCACAGCTTTCTCCGTTGTAGCTTCTGCACCTGGAACCTGTCTGACTGGTTGTCTGGTTACTGGTGGTATAACTACTGTATAAGCGCGACCTCAGGTTCGGCACTCGCACACAGAGACAGAGGAGAAGGGAAAGAGATAACAACATGTATTCACCAATCACCATGGAGAGGTCACATGTGGAAGGACCTTAGTGTAATGACTAACTTCCTTTATGAGTCCTTAGAGGAAAGGGACACCCTTGTAAATAACTGCACAGACTGTTGCAACAGAGCTTCTTGTTGTGACAGCAGCTCTCTACATTATCTGTTGCATATATACTGTATATACATTTGAGAAAGAATATAAACAGCATTTAGGAGCAAATCCCTAACTCTACAAAACACTGGAAACAGTATTAGAAAATGAAGAAGGCTTTTGTACGATTCCCAATCTCCCTGACAGTCCAGGACATAAGGATATCTGTGCTTGCACACAGTTTATCAGACATTTGAAGTGAACCTGATCACTTGTGTCCACACATGGGTATCCTTAAAGTCAGAATTTTTAGCGGGACTTGGAACCACTGATGTAATAATAAGACAGGAAAGCATATATTACAGAAATATGGCTTATAGATTTAATAAACCCGACACAGACTTTATACATAAACAAGGACTTTTAAATGGGCAATGACTTGGTATAATACTCGAATGTCCCATAAAGAGCATTATCATACAACTTTTCATGATCCCACAAAGGACAAACTGGGGACAAAGCGATTTATTATACGCTACAAAGTACCAAGGGCAGGGCCTACGGGAGAGCCAGTAGTGGGCGATAAGAACAAGGGCGAATGAGCCCCGTGCACCCAGCCCCATCCATGTGCTGTCCGAACTGGATTGTAAATTTGCTAAAAGAGAAACCCTCCTGGTCTTCCAGGGTGCTGGTGGCACTGTGCATGGGACGATTTGATGCATACATGTTTGTACATTTGAACTGAGCAATCGCCACTCAGAAATGTTTAAAATCTGTATTGTAGTCATGGATGCCATATTATTTCACACAATGAAAATATAAAACGTTTGTATTTTTACTACAGTAATTAATAAGATGTTCAGGGCTGTAACTAGGGGTGTGCAAGGGGTGCCGTCGAGCGGGGCCCTGGGGGTGGCATCATCATTGCCCCGCGGCATCTGCATGTATATTACAGATGCCTTCTACTACAGAGCTACTTGGAGCGCTCAAGCTGAACTTACCAGAGTTGGTGACCTTGCCCCCTAGGTGTGATATTACAGATTCAGGCAACGGGGCTGGCACTGATAGCGCTGACAGTGCTAGATATAAATGTTCATAAAGAATGCCTTACCATTCCCACCTGATCGCTAGCAGGCTACTTTTAGCACTGCTGCGATCAGGTAGTCGCCGCCTACAGGGGAGGGGGGAATTGCTGTGCAGGGCTGCGCTCGCTTGTGCAGTGAGCTGCACAAACAAAATTGTGCAGTGTCTGCACAGCTCAGGACTTACTCAGCCGCTGCGATCATCCAGGACGGAGCTGACGTTAAGATCCCTCCCTGGAAACGGCTGGGCACACCTGCGTTCGGACGGACACTCCCTGAAAACGGTCAGTTGACGCCTCCGGCCGGCCTCTTCCTGTCAATCTTCTTGCGGTCGCGGGTGCAATTGCTTTCTTAATTAGTTCTGTCGCTCCCTGGTGACGACCGTCGCCAGGAAGTGATGCGCCTGTGCATTGTGACCCATGCGTAGGCGCACTACAGACCTGATCGCACCACTGCGAAAAACGGCAGTGTGCGATCAGGTCGGAATGATCCCCATGGAGCTGTGTCGCTGTGGCTGTTTCCACTTGGCAACCTTGCACAATATCAACAGTTGGAAAAAAAACACAAATTTATTCTCCATGGGGTATATTTACTAAAGGTCGATTTTCTTTGTTTTTGTTCGATTTTATATCGATGTTAAATTGATATTAATCGATGTTGGGCTCCCAGGGTTGAAACACACATTTACTAACATTTAAAAATTAATCTTAAAAAAAATCATCTGCTAGTAAATGTGTTTTAACCCTGGAAGCCCAACATCGATTAAAATCTATTTAACATCGAACAAAAACAAATAAAATCGACCTTTAGTAAATATACCCCATATGAGAAAAGAATATGTTACTTTAAGAAAATTGAAATTGTAGAATTTACTCCAAGAGCAAATTTAAAAAAAAATGGAAATGGGAGCGCTACCAATGCATCATAGACACTGTAAGCATAATATATATAAAAAAGTTTAATACCAATAGCATGAAATAATAAGCACATATACTACACAAACAAAAAATAACAAATGGCAATCTATATCAAAATGGATCTACAGTATGTGTGTATGTGTATGTATGTTGCAGTATAACTCTGGAATTCCAGAAGCAATTTACACCAAACTTGGTACACATATGACTTACAATCTGGAAAAAAATACTGCGGGGCGGGCGAAGGTGGGAAGGGGATGACATGTAAAAATCCATAGTTTTCGGGCATAACTCTGGAATGCCTGGAGCAATTTACACCAAACTTGGTACACATATGACTTGCAAAATGGAAAAAAATACTGTGGGAGTAGGACACCCCTAGCACCCCTGGGGGAAGGGGGGGGGGGGGACGACATATAAAAATCCATAGTTTTCGGCATACCTCCGGAATGCCTGGAGCAATTTACACAGAGGCACACATAAGTAGGGGCAGAGGCACCCACGTGTAAGGGCAGAGGAATCCACGGGTAGGGGCAGAGGCACCCACAGGTAAGGATAGAGTCACATGTAAAGGATTACCAGGTTAGCGCTCAATGCCAATGATGTACACAAAAATTAATAAAACAGTTTATTAAACAAACTAAAAACATATAACAATTAAAATAAATAAGACCACAGAATATTAGTCGTACAAAGCTGAGGTTTCAAAACCTCTATAATATGTATTAAAATACACTAATTGCAGGCACTTGGAAGGCAGTCGCAAAACCTTAAATAAGAGATAATTCTCTGTTTGATTTTATCTTTGTTTGAATACTCGCCCACAATAGAAGCACAAAGACTCTAACACGGCCGTGCATGTGAGTGTCCTCAATTACTAGCTCTAAAGTCCTTTTCTAATATATGTTGATTTTAATATTGTTTTTATTGTTAAATCAGCATTATGGGCATTGTTGCCCACTTGCAAAATGGAGCTGGGATCCAGGAAGTATGTGAATAAGAGGCCCAGTAAATAGTTCCATGGAAGGGAGTGCCTCCTGTTTAGATTTATATACAAAGATCCGTACACAAGAGACTGAACGATAAAAAACTTTGAACAATACAGTATTGGATACAGGGCAAAGACTCTATTTACTTTATTTGATGCCGGTGGCCGCGACCGGAAGTGTACTACCGGAAGCCACTGTGCGCTTCAAGTGCGTTCCATCGGAAGATGTTGGAAACCCCGGTTAATGGATGACCGGAAGTACGTCACCGGAAACCCCCATGCATTCCAAGGGCGTTCCACCGGGAGAAGCGCCGAACGTTCTGTGTAAATATGACTACGTCTCTCCTCTCAAGAACGTTATACAGACTGAGGAGATGGGGATTTATTACTAACTAAAAAGTGTAAATGACTGGCTAGGAGATATTACGTACCATTTATCCCTGCCGGGACCGGAAGTCACATGAACGTCACTTCCGGTAATCACGACGCAATTTTAGTGATTATTATTTTTAAAAAAAGTACTGAGTTCTGTTTCCATGAGACTCACCATCCTGTATACATGTTCATTTGTAATGTTTATGTGCAATTTAGGCACTATCTAAGGTTTATCCATTATTGGAAAGACATGACCTCTGAACCGGAAGTAATGATGATTTTACGTATAAATAGGACATCCTGTTCACTTCACCCTCACTGCCTGATGAAGGGAGATTCCCGAAACGCGTAGCAGCAGGAGAGTGAAGTCTTGACTAAACCCTCAACAGGTGAAAGGCTAATCCAGACGATTGTAACGTGGACGTGGGAACCCGGTTCCGGAGCCAGTTACCCTAAGGTCACATCTGATACGCCCATTTAATACTCTCATCTGGTAATCCTCCACCTTTATTACCCTCCATTTGGGAGAAAAATACTTTTATCAATCCAGATCTGCAATTTTATGTGTGTTTTGCATGTTTTATTTTTGTGATATTATTCATTGTATTAAATCTTGCCCTAATCAAATATACTACACTATATGCTGTTTATTCCTTTTTTACATGTGAAACGAATTCAAGAACATATGCATATAGGTAGTATTAAGGGAAGTATTACTTTTTATGTGAGCTCATAAGATACAAGTTTATTCTTTGTGTGTATTTTACGCATTTAGCGCACCCTATTGCACCTACTCTATCTTTTTCACCACAACATACATTTGAGACTCGAAACTGAATGTTTATGTTGTAACCAATGTTTGGCTACTGGTTTGTCCGTTTTATTAGTCTCCAGAGCCTGTCTGATAGAGTAGCGGTGGTTCGCCATACGTTCACGGAAGCACCGTGTGGTAAGTCCAACATAATAAAGCCCGCAAGGACAAATAATAATGTAAATCACAAACTCAGACGTACATGAGAGCTTATGTTTAATTGAGATCCGTTTTCCACTATGTGGATGGGCAAACGAAGAACCACTCGTCATAGATCTGCATGTCGTGCAATCAGGGCACCGGAAACAACCTGTTTTCTTCCTCGTCAGCCATGTCTGATTAACGGGTTTTGGTTGTAGCGTTGGACGCATCAGCAACTGTCGTAAATTAGGCCCTCTACGGTAGGAGTGCATAGGAGGTCTTTGGCTCAGACCCTCCAATTTGGTATCTGTTGCAACTATGGGCCAGTGCTTCCTGATTGCTTTCTCGGCAGTCTTGGCCTTTGTGTCAAACGTAGATGAAAAGATAAGTCGACCAGGATCAGCTCTTGGTACAGATTTTTGACCAGTATTTTTATTGATATTATATTTGACCTTGGCCTTCTTGAGGCATCTGGAGACAACCTTCGGTGAGTACCCTCTTGCAAGAAATCTCTCAGACATTTCGGAGAGCTGTTGATCTGCAGTAGCCATCGAGGAGTTGTTGCGCAATACACGTAAAAATTGAGAGATAGGCATGCTTTCTTTCAGACTTTCTGGATGGTGACTCGTGGCAAATAGTAGTGTATTCCTATCCGTCTGTTTTCGGAACAGGGTGGATCCTAGATGAGTGCCTTCTCGGAAAATCGTTACATCAAGAAAATTCATATAGTCATGGTGTATTTCATAGGTGAACCGGATGGGACTATCAATAGAATTTAGATGCTGTACCATTCCATGAAACGCGGACTCCGTGCCCCTCCACAAAATAAAAATGTCATCAATATAGCGCCCAAAATAAGCCAACTTATCCCCAAATTTTGGGACAATGTAAGTATTCTCGTATTGATGCATATATAAGTTAGCGTATGATGGTGCCAGGTTGGAACCCATAGCGGTCCCGGTGCACTGAAAATAAAAATCAGTGCCATAGCAAAAATGATTTTTGCTGAGAACAAGTTCAGCTAGTGTTATCAAAAATTCAACAGGGGGACCGTCATGGGCACCACTACTCAGCGCCATCCTAAGTGATTCTAGACCAGCAAGGTGGGGAATCACTGTATACAGTGAATTGACATCCATAGATGCCAACAACACATCATCGGGAATGTCACCAATATCACGAATTTTGTCCAAAAAATCACCAGTATCCCTGATGTAACTCCACATATTTCTCACAAGAGGTTGTAGAAAACTATCAACGAATCGCGCAATGGGTTGTAGGAGAGAGTCGTTGGCCGAGATGATAGGGCGTCCTGGGGGAGAATCAAGGGATTTATGAATTTTTGGCAATGTATAGAGGATTGGACACTTAGGATGATCGACAGTGAGATACATGGCAATCTGGGTGTCAATCCAATCACTCTGAAGACCCATTAGAATGGTAGAGTCCACAAGTTTTTTTTATCCCTGGCATGGGGTTAGAGGTAATCTTGCAATATGTTTGGGTATCTGCCAATTGTTGACGTATTTCTCTATCATACTTAGACCAATCCTGCACCACTATCGCCCCGCCTTTATCGGCTGGGCGGATCACAATTTGGTCATTTTTCTTAAGTGACTGAAGGGCTAACCTCTGTTGTTTACTGAGGTTATCATAAACATGATCGCTTCTATGATGTTTCATTTCATGTTCAGTGAGTCTAAGAAAGGATTTGATGCTAGGATTGTGAGAAATAGGGTCAAAACTACTAGGTTTTGAAAAATTGCGATCCTGAAGAGTATCGCATGGCTGGTTGGAAAAAAATTCCCTAAGTCTAAGTTTTCTACCAAGTTTAAAATGGTCAACTGACCATTGAAAAGCATCGTGTCTCACTGTGGGGACAAAGGATAGTCCCAAAGACAGGACTTCCATCTCAGTGGCAGTAAGGGAAACAGTGGACAGATTAAAGACAGTTGTTAGGTCTTTACACCCTTGACTTTTTTTGTGTTTCCTCCCGCCCCTCCTTGTCGGGTATTTGGGGGACGTCTTTCCGGGGGAGTAGTATTCCTGCGGGTACCCCGACCTAAAAAATCACCCCTGTGTGGCCTAGAGTCGGTAAACTCACTATCAGAGTTGGATTGAGACGAACTATCGTATTGTCTCTGTGATCTGAACCGAAAATTATGGTTAAATCTACGTTTGGGGTTTCTAGAGTCTCCTTTCAACCACCTGTAGACCTGGTGGTTGGAATAATCCGAATTCACCGTGTCTAGTTTTTTCTTTTTAAAGGAAATAAGGTCACGTTGATATGTAGATACTTGTTCTTTAAGTTTTTCGATCCAATTCTCTGATTTCTCACGTGTAAGTGTTGTGAGATAAAGTGTATTGAAGTCAGTGAGTTCTTGTCTGACCTTACCTAATTCAATACCTACTTCCTCTATTACAAGAAGTATTAAATCAAGAGAGCATTTGTTCAATACTCCACACCAGCGCGTGCAGAACGACAAATTGTTTCGCCCGATGGTGGGAGTATTGTTGACTCTAAAACCACGGGGAATTTTTTTGTTCCTGTAATAATCAGAAAGGAACTGTCCATGGAGGGTAAGGTCTATTTCCCTTTTTCTTAATTTTAATAATTTGTGGTACAAGTCAATGGGTGTGTCATCAGGTAATTTTTGAAAATCACGATGATCAAATAAAACCTTTTCGGCGTCATCATCAGTAAGTGAGACAAAATTACTTTGTGCTAGATTTAACGTAACCTCATCAAGTATATTACTTGCCCCAAGTGACATAGCAAAACTGTTACTCTAAACCAAATAATGAACAGGTGGCTATGGATATTAATCAAGTATCATGGAATGGTCAGGCAGAGAACACCTTGTGGTGATTTCAAGGTCTGATCTCAAAATAGACATGCAATTAAAAACAATGGGTTCAATAGAACAAGCTGATACATTATACAACTTGGAGCATTGTAACAACAAACACATGCATAGAAGACATTTATATCTCTAAGAAAAAAGAGAGAAAAAGAGAAATTCAGTCCACAGGTGCTGGATGATAGCAATAGTAGAATATACACGTTGCCAAAATATAGAATGTATGGACATCCGCACAAAACTGTATCAGTGGAAGACAACACGGTGGTGCTCAACTCCAAGGAATTTCGGGTTCCTGATAATAGTCTTTTGAAAAAAGAGGGCACTCACCAAGATTTCATAAAAGAAGGTCAGAGGTCATTTATTGATACATCCGTAAGTCGACGTTTCGATCACATCCCAGTGATCTTTGTCAAGACAGCAGAGCAGTGTTGTTTGGTGACAAAGCACCAGAAGCAGCATGACCAACATGTTCACATACACAGGTATTTATACCATCACCAATTTGAGTCAGCCAGCCCCACCCCCATGTGTCACTTCCTGTCAGGTTATAAGCTGTAATATGACATAAAAAGCCAGTAACCATATATTATAGTAACCAGACAAGTGTGAATTGAAAATATATTGGTACTGAATATTATATCCCAAAACGGAGACATCATACACTTAAAAAGTACTAGAATGGCTCATAGAGGTGAACACATGTAAACAGGAAGTGTGTGTGCGTTCCAACGGCTCGTGGAACGCACGCGCATACCGGAAATACCTTGCGTGTACCGGAAGTGACGTATTTAACAAGAACCATCGCTCATAGATGGTGGCTTTCTTGGGGCTGGCCATAGCTATGGCAGCCTCACTTAAGCCCTATATCTCTGGTGCCCTATTAATATATACATTTTTATTCTATTTCGTGTTTTATATTTTAATGGGATCTATTAAAAGTTATGTTTTAATATGTGAGGATATTGTACACCATCACCAATCTGATATTCCAGCTGACCAAATGGTATGTGTTTTCCCCATGACTACGACTTAATAACTATCATGTTGTTTTGTGTTGTCATGACGACGCGTGTTATTTCCGGTGCACACGAACCACCTGTGTCTCTCTTTATTATGACCCTACAACATTCCCATGACTACTGTTGTTTATTTGTGTTCTCGCAATTATATGTTTAAATTTTCCGGTTGGCATGGTTACAGCATGAGTTCCGGTTTATGCGGGTCATGTCCGGTTAGTGTGCGTTCCATGAGTCGTTGGAACGCATAGGACAACATCCGTTTGTATGTGTCCAGCTCTATGAGCGATGGTTCTTGTTAAATACGTCACTTCCGGTACACGCGAGGTATTTCCGGTATGCGCGTGCGTTCCACGAGCCGTTGGAACGCACACACACTTCCTGTCTACATGTGTTCACCTCTATGAGCCATTCTAGTACTTTTTAAGTGTATGATGTCTCCGTTTTGGGATATAATATTCAGTACCAATATATTTTCAATTCACACTTGTCTGGTTACTATAATATATGGTTACTGGCTTTTTATGTCATATTACAGCTTATAACCTGACAGGAAGTGACACATGGGGGTGGGGCTGGCTGACTCAAATTGGTGATGGTATAAATACCTGTGTATGTGAACATGTTGGTCATGCTGCTTCTGGTGCTTTGTCACCAAACAACACTGCTCTGCTGTCTTGACAAAGATCACTGGGATGTGATCGAAACGTCGACTTACGGATGTATCAATAAATGACCTCTGACCTTCTTTTATGAAATCTTGGTGAGTGCCCTCTTTTTTCAAAAGACTATTATCAGGAACCCGAAATTCCTTGGAGTTGAGCACCACCGTGTTGTCTTCCACTGATACAGTTTTGTGCGGATGTCCATACATTCTATATTTTGGCAACGTGTATATTCTACTATTGCTATCATCCAGCACCTGTGGACTGAATTTCTCTTTTTCTCTCTTTTTTCTTAGAGATATAAATGTCTTCTATGCATGTGTTTGTTGTTACAATGCTCCAAGTTGTATAATGTATCAGCTTGTTCTATTGAACCCATTGTTTTTAATTGCATGTCTATTTTGAGATCAGACCTTGAAATCACCACAAGGTGTTCTCTGCCTGACCATTCCATGATACTTGATTAATATCCATAGCCACCTGTTCATTATTTGGTTTAGAGTAACAGTTTTGCTATGTCACTTGGGGCAAGTAATATACTTGATGAGGTTACGTTAAATCTAGCACAAAGTAATTTTGTCTCACTTACTGATGATGACGCCGAAAAGGTTTTATTTGATCATCGTGATTTTCAAAAATTACCTGATGACACACCCATTGACTTGTACCACAAATTATTAAAATTAAGAAAAAGGGAAATAGACCTTACCCTCCATGGACAGTTCCTTTCTGATTATTACAGGAACAAAAAAATTCCCCGTGGTTTTAGAGTCAACAATACTCCCACCATCGGGCGAAACAATTTGTCGTTCTGCACGCGCTGGTGTGGAGTATTGAACAAATGCTCTCTTGATTTAATACTTCTTGTAATAGAGGAAGTAGGTATTGAATTAGGTAAGGTCAGACAAGAACTCACTGACTTCAATACACTTTATCTCACAACACTTACACGTGAGAAATCAGAGAATTGGATCGAAAAACTTAAAGAACAAGTATCTACATATCAACGTGACCTTATTTCCTTTAAAAAGAAAAAACTAGACACGGTGAATTCGGATTATTCCAACCACCAGGTCTACAGGTGGTTGAAAGGAGACTCTAGAAACCCCACACGTAGATTTAACCATAATTTTCGGTTCAGATCACAGAGACAATACGATAGTTCGTCTCAATCCAACTCTGATAGTGAGTTTACCGACTCTAGGCCACCCAGGGGTGATTTTTTAGGTCGGGGTACCCGCAGGAATACTACTCCCCCGGAAAGACGTCCCCCAAATACCCGACAAGGAGGGGCGGGAGGAAACACAAAAAAAGTCAAGGGTGTAAAGACCTAACAACTGTCTTTAATCTGTCCACTGTTTCCCTTACTGCCACTGAGATGGAAGTCCTGTCTTTGGGACTATCCTTTGTCCCCACAGTGAGACACGATGCTTTTCAATGGTCAGTTGACCATTTTAAACTTGGTAGAAAACTTAGACTTAGGGAATTTTTTTCCAACCAGCCATACGATACTCTTCAGGATCGCAATTTTTCAAAACCTAGTAGTTTTGACCCTATTTCTCACAATCCTAGCATCAAATCCTTTCTTAGACTCACTGAACATGAAATGAAACATCATAGAAGCGATCATGTTTATGATAACCTCAGTAAACAACAGAGGTTAGCCCTTCAGTCACTTAAGAAAAATGACCAAATTGTGATCCGCCCAGCCGATAAAGGCGGGGCGATAGTGGTGCAGGATTGGTCTAAGTATGATAGAGAAATACGTCAACAATTGGCAGATACCCAAACATATTGCAAGATTACCTCTAACCCCATGCCAGGGATCAAAAAACTTGTGGACTCTACCATTCTAATGGGTCTTCAGAGTGATTGGATTGACACCCAGATTGCCATGTATCTCACTGTCGATCATCCTAAGTGTCCAATCCTCTATACATTGCCAAAAATTCATAAATCCCTTGATTCTCCCCCAGGACGCCCTATCATCTCGGCCAACGACTCTCTCCTACAACCCATTGCGCGATTCGTTGATAGTTTTCTACAACCTCTTGTGAGAAATATGTGGAGTTACATCAGGGATACTGGTGATTTTTTGGACAAAATTCGTGATATTGGTGACATTCCCGATGATGTGTTGTTGGCATCTATGGATGTCAATTCACTGTATACAGTGATTCCCCACCTTGCTGGTCTAGAATCACTTAGGATGGCGCTGAGTAGTGGTGCCCATGACGGTCCCCCTGTTGAATTTTTGATAACACTAGCTGAACTTGTTCTCAGCAAAAATCATTTTTGCTATGGCACTGATTTTTATTTTCAGTGCACCGGGACCGCTATGGGTTCCAACCTGGCACCATCATACGCTAACTTATATATGCATCAATACGAGAATACTTACATTGTCCCAAAATTTGGGGATAAGTTGGCTTATTTTGGGCGCTATATTGATGACATTTTTATTTTGTGGAGGGGCACGGAGTCCGAGTTTCATGGAATGGTACAGCATCTAAATTCTATTGATAGTCCCATCCGGTTCACCTATGAAATACACCATGACTATATGAATTTTCTTGATGTAACGATTTTCCGAGAAGGCACTCATCTAGGATCCACCCTGTTCCGAAAACAGACGGATAGGAATACACTACTATTTGCCACGAGTCACCATCCAGAAAGTCTGAAAGAAAGCATGCCTATCTCTCAATTTTTACGTGTATTGCGCAACAACTCCTCGATGGCTACTGCAGATCAACAGCTCTCCGAAATGTCTGAGAGATTTCTTGCAAGAGGGTACTCACCGAAGGTTGTCTCCAGATGCCTCAAGAAGGCCAAGGTCAAATATAATATCAATAAAAATACTGGTCAAAAATCTGTACCAAGAGCTGATCCTGGTCGACTTATCTTTTCATCTACGTTTGACACAAAGGCCAAGACTGCCGAGAAAGCAATCAGGAAGCACTGGCCCATAGTTGCAACAGATGCCAAATTGGAGGGTCTGAGCCAAAGACCTCCTATGCACTCCTACCGTAGAGGGCCTAATTTACGACAGTTGCTGATGCGTCCAACGCTACAACCAAAACCCGTTAATCAGACATGGCTGACGAGGAAGAAAACAGGTTGTTTCCGGTGCCCTGATTGCACGACATGCAGATCTATGACGAGTGGTTCTTCGTTTGCCCATCCACATAGTGGAAAACGGATCTCAATTAAACATAAGCTCTCATGTACGTCTGAGTTTGTGATTTACATTATTATTTGTCCTTGCGGGCTTTATTATGTTGGACTTACCACACGGTGCTTCCGTGAACGTATGGCGAACCACCGCTACTCTATCAGACAGGCTCTGGAGACTAATAAAACGGACAAACCAGTAGCCAAACATTGGTTACAACATAAACATTCAGTTTCGAGTCTCAAATGTATGTTGATTGACCACATACCACCTTCAATTCGTGGTGGTGATAGGGAACTAAAATTGAAACAGCGCGAATCACGGTGGATCTTTGAATTAGAGACACTTACTCCGCAAGGTTTAAATGAAGCTAACCCATATGGGATTTTTCTTTAATTCCTTATTTTCTGTAGGCATGGTGTATTTCAATGGTCTTTTGCTTTATATATACATGTATTTTATATGTGGGGCCATACATTTTGAGTATATGGTGGCTTTCTTGGGGCTGGCCATAGCTATGGCAGCCTCACTTAAGCCCTATATCTCTGGTGCCCTATTAATATATACATTTTTATTCTATTTCGTGTTTTATATTTTAATGGGATCTATTAAAAGTTATGTTTTAATATGTGAGGATATTGTACACCATCACCAATCTGATATTCCAGCTGACCAAATGGTATGTGTTTTCCCCATGACTACGACTTAATAACTATCATGTTGTTTTGTGTTGTCATGACGACGCGTGTTATTTCCGGTGCACACGAACCACCTGTGTCTCTCTTTATTATGACCCTACAACATTCCCATGACTACTGTTGTTTATTTGTGTTCTCGCAATTATATGTTTAAATTTTCCGGTTGGCATGGTTACAGCATGAGTTCCGGTTTATGCGGGTCATGTCCGGTTAGTGTGCGTTCCATGAGTCGTTGGAACGCATAGGACAACATCCGTTTGTATGTGTCCAGCTCTATGAGCGATGGTTCTTGTTAAATACGTCACTTCCGGTACACGCGAGGTATTTCCGGTATGCGCGTGCGTTCCACGAGCCGTTGGAACGCACACACACTTCCTGTCTACATGTGTTCACCTCTATGAGCCATTCTAGTACTTTTTAAGTGTATGATGTCTCCGTTTTGGGATATAATATTCAGTACCAATATATTTTCAATTCACACTTGTCTGGTTACTATAATATATGGTTACTGGCTTTTTATGTCATATTACAGCTTATAACCTGACAGGAAGTGACACATGGGGGTGGGGCTGGCTGACTCAAATTGGTGATGGTATAAATACCTGTGTATGTGAACATGTTGGTCATGCTGCTTCTGGTGCTTTGTCACCAAACAACACTGCTCTGCTGTCTTGACAAAGATCACTGGGATGTGATCGAAACGTCGACTTACGGATGTATCAATAAATGACCTCTGACCTTCTTTTATGAAATCTTGGTGAGTGCCCTCTTTTTTCAAAAGACTATATATATATATATATTAGGTGATTCATCGCGCCCTACGGGCACTCTTCACAAGGGCTGCTGGGAGCTGTAGTTTATGTAGTGCGTCTACTTCCCTGTAATGTGGCGCGTTGGGACACTGGTGATAACAATAGAGACTTGCTGGCAGAACTGAGTGACTGGCTGAATCAATATAAAAGGTGAGAGTGCTGTGCAGTGTGTGTGTGTTTGTATATGTGTGTGTGTGTGTGTGTGTGTGTGTGTGTGTGTATGTGTGACTGTCTGTATAATGTGTGTAAGCGTCACTGGTACAGGGGGCGTTACGTGTGTAAGCGTCACTGGTACAGGGGGCGTTATGTGTGTAAGCGGCACTGGTACAGGGGGCGTTATGTGTGTAAGCGGCACTGGTACAGGGGGCGTTACGTGTGTAAGCAGTACTGGTAGAGGGGGCGTTATGTGTGTAAGCAGTACTGGTAGAGGGGGCATTATGTGTGTAAGTGTCACTGGTACAGGCGGCATTACGTGTCTAAGCGGCACTGGTACAGGGGGCGTTACGTGTGTAAGTGTCACTGGTACAGGGGGCGTTACGTGTGTAAGCGGTCCTGGTAGAGGGGGCATTACGTGTGTAAGCGTCACTGGTACAGGGGGGGCCGTGACATGTGTAAGCGTCACTGGTTCAGGGGGCATTATATGTGTAAGTGTCTCTACTACAGGGGTCATTATGTGCGCTGTGCGTTTGTAAAGTATGCGAGGGTGCAAATTTATAGTTTGCAGGGGGGCGCCGAACACTCTAGCAACGGCCCTGACTGCACACCCACTGTTCTGCGCTGCACTGTCACCTTTTACATTGATTCAGCGTCCAGACATTACCCTCCGCGATATCACGCACTCTATCAGCTACATTAACCATCTCGGGGCTTCCAGGCCGGCAGCCCAGGTGCTGTGTTGCGGAGTCAGGGCCTCTGGGGATCTGGGCGCGGTTGTGGCGGGGAGGCACTTCTGTGACATCACACGCAGAGGAGGCTCCGGGGCTCAGAGAGTATGCGGTGCATGGAGGCCTATCAAAGTCTTCCGCTGCGCCGCTTTCACACACATCTATGCTGGTGGCCGCAGCAGCTTTTTTTCCACCTGCGGCGCGGCTAGGGAGTGAGGATTGTTGATGCCGGAGGGGGCAGGTGGACTGGCAGCAGGACATTGGTGGTCATTCCAAGTTGATCGTTCGCTAGCAGTTTTTAGCAGCCGTGCAAACGCTATGCCGCCGCCCACTGGGAGTGTATTTTAGCATAGCAGAAGTGCGAACGAAGGGATCGGAGAGCGGGTCCAAAAATATTTTGTGCAGTTTCAGAGTAGCTTCAGACCTACTCGGCGCTTGCGATCATTTCAGACCATTCAGTTCCTGATTGCGTTCGCCCAGCCACGCCTGCATTTTTCTGAACACTCCCTGAAAATGGTCAGTTGACACCCAGAAACGCCCTCTTCCTGTCAATCACTCTGCGGCTGCCTGTGCGACTGAAAAGTATCGCTAGACCCTGTGTAAAACTACATCGTTCGTTGTAATAGTATGCCGCACGTGCGCATTGCGCTGCATATGCATGTGTGATACCCGGGCAAATAAAGGACAATGTTATTGGGTGAGTAGATGATCTTTTACCTGGTGATTATGTCCGCTTTACACTATCTGTGTACCGGGATACCAACTTAAGATGGAAGTTCGTTCACGATACTTCGGAGATGTAAGGGATATACGTCTGCACAAGTGGGTTGTTCAGGGAGCAGTCAACTCAACTTCGGTTTATTAAAGGCATTGGGAAAATCAAACAACTTGAATAATAGTAATACGTTACAGTAAATCATCAAGTACAGATAATAAACAGTTGGTCTTCACACCGTAGATTATGCCAATACTGTCATAGACTGTTTAATTATTCAGGTGTTGCATATCCCATCACCGTCCTTCTCAGCAGTTATGCACGTTTACCTGAATTGGTTATATTGACTTATTATACTATTCAAACCTTAACTCAAATATTCAAGCTGTTACCATCAAAATATGCATGCATAAGAAAAACAGTTTGTTACCAGTTACAATTATCTGATTACCCTTACTGAGTATCCCATGTATTCAGAAGTATTAGTACAACTTATGTTCTTCCGCCTGTGCACAGGTCTGTAACCCCCTTTAGAGTGTGTCCACACGTGGTTATATATGCATATATATATTTAGTCTTTCTTAGACATGTCCCTGTAGTGTAAATAAAGGCCTGTCCTCTCTGTGGCCACACTGAGGGAAAACTGATCCACTGCCTTTCCCATTCACTCTGGGTAGTTCTGTTCAGGCCTCCTTTGCACTGTAACCTGGCTGTCACAGTTCATCTGATGTACAATGTCACTGGTCTGTAAGGCCTGGCAGATAAGCATCGGTGGCACCAGCACTGTGTGTGCTGTCCTTTCTACTAAGACTTAGGGCATTTAATGTAAGAGGAGGCAGTTTGTGCTATTGCTGGCAACAAGTTATGCTGTGCCACAGACAAAAGTGGTTCTATACTCCTGGAGTAGTGCCAGCTGCAATGTTTGTAGACAGTGTGTGAGCAGGGAGCCTGTTTACTTGTACAGAATCCTCCCTGAGGATGGAGTTACCTCTCAGTGCTGTCTCTGGCTGCTGTATTCACAGCACTGTCTCTGCATGGATAGGGCATTCTCTGTAGCTGCTACTTCCTCTGTTCTTATATGGGCAGTGAGCTGTTACTGATGAAACCTCACTGATCTCACTCCCTCTCTCTCCAGAGGAGTTCCTTGCTGTTGCTGCTGGGACTTGCACAATGATACTAGTGCTGACAGGATACTCTGGAACTGACACACAGGAACTCAGCCTCTGCAACTCACTCAGGATCCCACTGCTTGTTCTGCTGTCCTCTCTGCTGTCCCAGCTTACAGCACCCCCCAGTCCTCACACCAATCTCTCCATCACTCCACCCTTCCTCTGGGTTCTCTCTAGGGATTGGCCAATCAGATGAGAGGTGTGGGCTGTGTCCTCCATCACACCATCCACTGTTGCTAGGCTCCAAGAAAAAGGGGGGAAAGGGTAAAGCTGCAGGTTATGTCTGTTTATATGGCAGCCCAGAGTATACAGCTGTCCTTTTTGGCAAAAAGTCTGGGCTACACAGGTTCTCATAGGGTCCTACATGGAGCACCTGGTACAATAAGGCAATGTACATGTCAGTTGAAGGGAGCATGAGTCCTGTAAGTTCTGGGGGATACCACACTCAACCCCGCTTGAATGATGCGTGTCCTCACGCATTCGTCTCTCCACATAGTCATAAAGTCATTTTTTTTTTTCACAACATTGACATTTTACTGACATGAAATACATTGGGTTGCAGGTACTGAAACAATTATGTTTTAAACCTCAATGCATTTAGTAACTGTAGAGCAAACAAGTTTGAAAATCACATTAGTATAATCATTACAGATCAGACATGAGAAGGGTCTATAACTAATGGGCTAGAACCCCTGTGCGCCTCTTCCCTGGCTTTCTCGATGCCTGCTGCAACAGTGAGATAAATTCTTCACCACTCATTGAGGTGTACTCATAGTCAGGACGATGCAACTCTGGAAAGAGCCATTTCACGGCCTCTTTAGCTTCCCCCTGGGTTTTTGCAGGATGGTGAGGTTTAGGGATGAGCATAACTGAATCTGATGCATTGGGTTTAGAGGATTCTAAGTCTTCCTCTGTGGCCTTGTGGGTCACTACTTCTACTTCCCGGTCCTGATCAGTAGCGTTTGAATGAGCCGGATTGAGGTAGGCCGTATTGGAATTGGTGTCTTCCATCATCGTAGGTCCACACCGAAACGACCGAACAGTTTCTTGCAGGTTCTGTTGCGTATATCCACTTGGTTTCTCAAGGTTAGCTGTTCTTCCCAATAATGCACTCTGCGATTCGGCATTAGGATCCTGTTGACTGCATACAGATGGCCTCTGGTTTACACTTTCTGTCACGTTTTCTGTGGAATACATTCCATCTCCATGGCATCGGTAGTGACGTGGATGACCTCCACGGTGTGGATGGCACCAATAATGCCTGCGATCTGCTGCATACCTGCTGCCCTTCACTGGAGCACCACCTGGACCCGTGACGTTGATTGCTCGTAGACCTTTCTCTCCCCTGATTATGTCAAATTCCACCATCTCTCCCTCTCCCAGGCTGCGATAGTATTTTCTGGGGTTGTTCCTCTGTATGGCCGTATAATGAATGAATGTATCTTGCTTGGTGTCATCACGATTGATGAATCCATACCCACGTCGCACATGAAACCAGATGACCTTTCCTGAAATTTTCCTTGTGTGGACAGGAGTGTCGGTATTTAATATGTCGGTTAACTCATCTGCATTTATATGGCATTGCCTGCCATAGTGTGGCCATCCTTCTTCAGAGGTTGGTTTTAACCTTATTGTGTCCCCCGAGGCTCGGTCTCCGTCCTCGGGGCATTGGAGTTTAAATGTTCGATCTGGTCGCAGTTCCTCTCAATATGCCCTATTGCCTGGCATCGATGACAAACGGGATGACCCTGGCTGTCGAACTGGTCTGAAGGCCGCCGCCCGTACTCTGGAGGTGGTTCCCAGCGTCTTCTGGCCGACCTCTGTCGCTCGGACCTCCATCTAGGTTCTCCAGAATTGGGTGTCGGTGGTCTCGCTAGGAGTCGCATTTCTCTCTGGATCTCTGCCATCCCCACCGTTAACTCTTCCATCTGCTTGCGTAGGGTTTGTATCTGATCTCCTGAGGGGTGCTGACTACTCTGCACCACTGGATCTCTGACTCGTTTCGGTCTTTCGGGACTGGAAGCAGTAGCTCCCATCAGCTCTGAGGATTCTCTGAAGTCCACCAGCTCTGGGTACTCTTCTTCTCTTCCCGATTGGTTGCCAGTTATTGTGATGGCGGCTTCCTTGAAGTCTAGGAAGGTTTTCCCCGGCATTTGCATTTTGAGTAGTCGTAGTTGGGTTTTGACACTCTCCCTTGAGGCTCCTTCAATAAACTGAATCGTTAGCGCTTCGTCTGCATTTCTGACTTCATCTTTGTCAACTGCTTGGATCGCTCTTAGTGTTTCTTGTAAACTCAGGGCGTAGTCTCGGAGGGTCTCGCCCGGTTGCTGTTTGCGCGCATACAGCTTCATTTTTAACTCGGGGAGGGTTTTTGTCTCAAAAGTAGTGGACAATCTCTTTAAGATCTGGTCTACCTCTTTCTTGTTTTCAGTGGGCCAGGATATGACTTCTCTTAGAGCTGACCCTGTGAGTTGACCTACCAGAATCTCGACTTTCTGCTGTTCGTTCAAGGTATACAACCGGAACATAGATTTGAGTTTATTTTTGAATTCTGTAAACGTGGTACACTGTGGCTTGTTGGCATCTCCGCTATAGGTTGGAAGCCACGGCGCCCCAAAGTAGTAGGGTAAGGTTATTGGAGCATTCGGTGTCGTTGCCGGGGTTGCCTGTTGTTCTTGTTCCTGGTTCTGTACTACCGGTGGTGCTCCTCCTCCTGCAGCCTGTTGTTGTTCCATCTTTCAATTAGTGAGTTTTCTCCTGATTGCACTCGGATCCTGTTCGTTGACGCCAAATGTGATACCCGGGCAAATAAAGGACAATGTTATTGGGTGAGTAGATGATCTTTTACCTGGTGATTATGTCCGCTTTACACTATCTGTGTACCGGGATACCAACTTAAGATGGAAGTTCGTTCACGATACTTCGGAGATGTAAGGGATATACGTCTGCACAAGTGGGTTGTTCAGGGAGCAGTCAACTCAACTTCGGTTTATTAAAGGCATTGGGAAAATCAAACAACTTGAATAATAGTAATACGTTACAGTAAATCATCAAGTACAGATAATAAACAGTTGGTCTTCACACCGTAGATTATGCCAATACTGTCATAGACTGTTTAATTATTCAGGTGTTGCATATCCCATCACCGTCCTTCTCAGCAGTTATGCACGTTTACCTGAATTGGTTATATTGACTTATTATACTATTCAAACCTTAACTCAAATATTCAAGCTGTTACCATCAAAATATGCATGCATAAGAAAAACAGTTTGTTACCAGTTACAATTATCTGATTACCCTTACTGAGTATCCCATGTATTCAGAAGTATTAGTACAACTTATGTTCTTCCGCCTGTGCACAGGTCTGTAACCCCCTTTAGAGTGTGTCCACACGTGGTTATATATGCATATATATATTTAGTCTTTCTTAGACATGTCCCTGTAGTGTAAATAAAGGCCTGTCCTCTCTGTGGCCACACTGAGGGAAAACTGATCCACTGCCTTTCCCATTCACTCTGGGTAGTTCTGTTCAGGCCTCCTTTGCACTGTAACCTGGCTGTCACAGTTCATCTGATGTACAATGTCACTGGTCTGTAAGGCCTGGCAGATAAGCATCGGTGGCACCAGCACTGTGTGTGCTGTCCTTTCTACTAAGACTTAGGGCATTTAATGTAAGAGGAGGCAGTTTGTGCTATTGCTGGCAACAAGTTATGCTGTGCCACAGACAAAAGTGGTTCTATACTCCTGGAGTAGTGCCAGCTGCAATGTTTGTAGACAGTGTGTGAGCAGGGAGCCTGTTTACTTGTACAGAATCCTCCCTGAGGATGGAGTTACCTCTCAGTGCTGTCTCTGGCTGCTGTATTCACAGCACTGTCTCTGCATGGATAGGGCATTCTCTGTAGCTGCTACTTCCTCTGTTCTTATATGGGCAGTGAGCTGTTACTGATGAAACCTCACTGATCTCACTCCCTCTCTCTCCAGAGGAGTTCCTTGCTGTTGCTGCTGGGACTTGCACAATGATACTAGTGCTGACAGGATACTCTGGAACTGACACACAGGAACTCAGCCTCTGCAACTCACTCAGGATCCCACTGCTTGTTCTGCTGTCCTCTCTGCTGTCCCAGCTTACAGCACCCCCCAGTCCTCACACCAATCTCTCCATCACTCCACCCTTCCTCTGGGTTCTCTCTAGGGATTGGCCAATCAGATGAGAGGTGTGGGCTGTGTCCTCCATCACACCATCCACTGTTGCTAGGCTCCAAGAAAAAGGGGGGAAAGGGTAAAGCTGCAGGTTATGTCTGTTTATATGGCAGCCCAGAGTATACAGCTGTCCTTTTTGGCAAAAAGTCTGGGCTACACAGGTTCTCATAGGGTCCTACATGGAGCACCTGGTACAATAAGGCAATGTACATGTCAGTTGAAGGGAGCATGAGTCCTGTAAGTTCTGGGGGATACCACACATGCGCAGAAGTGCAGAGTTTTTGCCTGATCGCTGCACAGCGAACGAATGCAGCTAACGATCAACTTGGAATGACCCCCATAGGACGCTGCAGTATAAGGATGTTTTTTCCCTATCTACAGCGCAGAGACTTGCTGCAGATGCAGTGACATACCCTCCAGCTGCACCTTTTTGGCAGGTACAGTCCCTTTTCTTTATGGTCTGTACCGTTTTTTGACTCTCCAAGCTTCCATTGAAAGTATAGGAAAAGGGGCGTGGCCACGGCGCTGTACCCGTGGCCACGCCCCCTTTTGAAATGTGTATCAATGTTTATGTGTACATTGTTGGAGGGTGTGATGCTGCAGATGCAGTGGGACTATTTTGGGGTGTGGGGCTGCAGCTCCATCAGTCCCATTGCTAATCCTGCTCTGTGAAAACACAGCAGGCAAAGGGAAGAGCCTCCCATTGGATGTAACCTGTGTGGGAGGGCGTTTCTCACCCAATCAGGTGTGGACTGGGTGTGATAGACCTGCCACTAACCCAATGAGAGCTCTTAGCCACGCCCAGCGTTAGAGGGCCAGGCACAGAAAATCACAGGGCTATTATATAGGAGATATATATATATATATATATATATATATATACATATATATATATGATAGTGCAATCTTTGACTGAAATCATATAGTAAACTACAATATTTTTTATATATAAATTATTACTAAATAAATTGTAGATGTTTTTTGATTAAATTCTGGCAACCTGATTAATTTGTATATAGTAGCTGTTGCAAGTTATAAACACCAGTGGCCGCCAAAACACCTATCACCCCCCCCCCCCCCCCCCCAATATATATATATATATATACACATGCCACTATATTAAGTTTAGGTTCAAGGAGATCTCAGGAGGTAATGAGGGCTGCTGCTGCCACCGGATTATTTATTTCACAACTCTGCATCCTGCCACATCCTGCTGATTTACAGTATGGATGTGCATGATAGTGTCAGGCTGCAAATTATAGCTACACAATTACCCATAAGAGTATGTATTGTGTTTTGTTTTTTTCTTTAAAAAAATATTATCATACCTCCCAACTTTCCCTGGTGTTGAGGAAGGACAAAATTGTGCGCAAAGGCGATCGTCCAAATTTAAGGGGCGTGGCCTCGTGGATAGGGTGCATGGCCTGTGATCGCAGCACTTACGGTGAGGCTACGCCCCTGTTTTCACTACTGTGGGGGTATGCCCATTGCCCTGTTAGCTGCTGGCATGCCCCCTGTCCCTACTCTCCCAGTGAACAGATGCGCACAGTGTCTATTCACAGCTGCAGAGCACTGAGTGAGAGACAGTCTCCCAACTGCCCCCCTCCCCCCCCCCCACACACACACACACACACACACACCATGGAACACAGCAGGGCCGAAACTAGGATTTTCATCACCCGGGGCAAGGTGGTAATCCCCCCCCCCTCCCAAAAAAACAACAACATACAAACAAACAAATACTGTCAGACTAAAATAGTTATATTATCAAAAAATGTGAAAAAAAGGGGATATTATTGGACAATATTGCCCTATGTGCCCCAAATTCCCTAAGCGGCACATGCCCCCCCAGCAGCGTGTTCCACTACATGCCCCCCTGTGTGTCCCCATACATTGCACTATATCACTGCACTACATTCCCATATCCACTGCATTACATCACTCGTACAACATCCCCTACATGCTGAACTACATCACTACACTACAGCGTGTCTTCTCAATGGTGTGTAGGCGGCAGCTTGTTATCGGTCGGTGCTGGCCAGGCAGCAGGGATCATAGCCTGCTTAAAAACACAGCACCAACAGCTCACCTCTATAGCTTGCACAGTGCACCACAAGCTAGTCGCAGCACTGCATGGCAAAGAAGAGAGTTTAAGACAGTAGCCGGCATAGGAGAGATCCTAGGTACTGGAGCTCATCCGCACAGCGTCGGAGCCAACTGTGGGCAGACAGGTGGGTCAGAGACATTGCCCCGGGAGCAGTCTGCTGTTTCACTGGAGCAGAACAGCATTGCTGGTATAAAAAAAAACAAAAAAAAACATGTTCCTCTGTAATTCCTCGGCACCCCCTCAATTCCTGCACCCGGGGCGCATGCCCCCTTAGCCCCCCCCCCCAAGTTACGGCCCTGGACACAGCAACCCATGGGTGGAACAGCAGAACAGTCCCAGAGACGGATTAAGGGGGGGGTCTATGGGGGTAAGTACCTCCAGGCCCCGCAGTCCGAGGGGGTCCCCCTTTCACCAGCCACAGATCGGATGTCTGTTATTGATCTGATCCGCAGCGCAAGGCTCCCCACTAACACGATTGACTGTCCTCACTCAGTGCGTCATAGCCGCCGGCGCCGCAGGGTTATACTGGGCTGCCGAACCTCCGGGACTTCTGTACAATGGTATATACAGCTGCGGATCTCTGCCGTGCACACATCCGCAGCGTGTGGAGGTGTTGTACTCGGAGGAGCAGAGAAGACGTTCAAGCTCTCCTTCCTGTCCTTGGCTGAGTGAGTTTTTGCTAGCAGCTGATCAATGTTATTAATCAAATTAGAAATGGTGGCTCTGGGTCTTTATATATATGTGTGTGTGTGTGTGTGTGTGTGTGTGTGTGTGTGTGTGTGTGTGTGTGTGTGTGTGTGTGTGTGTATAAAACTTATGTGTGTGTATATATGTACATATATATGCATATATGTGTACCAAGAAAAAATATGTGTATATACTGTAAGTATTTACATACAGTATGTGTGTGCGTGTGTATGTGTATATATATATATATATATATATATATATATATATACTCATGTGTATAGAGAGCAGTATCTTCCGGCACTCCAGACACCAATTTACCGGCTCCGGTGCCTTCCTCTGGGGTGAGCCCCCCCGTGTATGCAAAGTTTCAATGTAATAGGCGGCACTTAGAGACTTCTTAGGCAATGGACATATCGTGCATAAAGGCCCCGTGGGGCGTGCTTTATTGGTAACGTTTTGGGGATAGTTACCCCTTCCTCAGACAAAGAGGAAGGGGAAACTATCCCCGAAACGTTACCAATAAAGCACGCCCCACGGGGCCTTTATGCACGATATGTCCATTGCCTAAGAAGTCTCTGAGTGCCGCCTATTACATTGAAACTTTACTTATGTGTATATATATATATATATATATATATATATACTTGTGTGTGTATATATATATATATATATATATATATATATTACTAGTATGCTGTAAGCTAGAACTCCCAACATCTACTGTAATCAATGTACCCTCCCAATGCCAAGCTTTGGCCAACACATAGATCCACCAGGGCGGCACCCCAGACTACTTGTACTAAAAGACTCTTAGTCCCATTGATGTCAACATTTCAGAACTTTTCACTTATGTTCTTTCATCAGCAACCTGATGAAAGAACATACTGTAAGTAAAAAAACATAAGTAAAAAGTTCTGAAACTTTGACATCAACGGGACAAACAGTCTTTTATTATGTCATCTGGAGTGCAACACATATACAACTGGCAGAGGCAGGTAGCACTCCCAGGAATTAAACAGGGACAGTAATCAGGAGACCAAGTTACAAATTAAATAAAATAAAAAATATATATATATGTATGTATGTATGTATATATATACACTGCTCACAAAAATAAAGGGAACACTAAAATAATACATCCTAGATCTGAATGAATTAAATATTCTTATTAAATACTTTGTTCTTTACATAGTTGAGTGTGCTGACAACAAAATCACACAAAAATTATCAATGGAAATCAAATTTATTAACCCATGGAGGTCTGGATTTGGAGTCACACTCAAAATTAAAGTGGAAAAACACACTACAGGCTGATCCAACTTTGATGTAATGTCCTTAAAACAAGTCAAAATGAGGCTCAGTAGTGTGTGTGTGGCTTCCACGTGCCTGTATGACCTCCCTACAACCCACACAAGTGGCTCAGGTAGTGCAGCTCATCCAGGATGGCACATCAATGCGAGCTGTGGCAAGAAGGTTTGCTGTGTCTGTCAGCGTAGTGTCCAGAGCATGGAGGCGCTACCAGGAGACAGGCCAGTACATCAGGAGACGTGGAGGAGGCCATAGGAGGGCAACAACCCAGCAGCAGGACCGCTACCGCCGCCTTTGTGCAAGGAGGAACAGGAGGAGCACTGCCAGAGCCCTGCAAAATGACCTCCAGCAAGCCACAAATGTGCATGTGTCTACTCAAATGATCAGATACAGACTCCATGAGGGTGGTATGAGTGCCCGACGTCCACAGGTGGGGGTTGTGCTTACAGCCCAACACCGTGCAGGACGTTTGGCATTTGCCAGAGAACACCAAGATTGGCAAATTCGCCACTGGCGCCCTGTGCTCTTCACAGATGAAAGCAGGTTCTCACTGAGCACATGTGACAGACGTGACAGAGTCTGGAGACGCCAAGGAGAAAATTCTGCTGCCTGCAACATCCTCCAGCATGACCGGTTTGGCAGTGGGTCAGTAATGGTGTGGGGTGGCATTTCTTTGGGGGCCGCACAGCCCTCCATGTGCTCACCAGAGGTAGCCAAACTGCCATTAGGTACCGAGATGAGATCCTCAGACCTCTTGTGAGACCATATGCTGGTGCAGTTGGCCCTGGGTTCCTCCTAATGCAAGACAATGCTAGACCTCATGTGGCTGGAGTGTGTCAGCAGTTCCTGCAAGACGAAGGCTTTGATGCCATGGACTGGTCCGCCCGTTCCCCAGACCTGAATCCAATTGAGCACATCTGGGATATCATGTCTCACTCCATCCACCAACGCCACGATGCACCACAGACTGTCCAGGAGTTGGCGGATGCTTTAGTCCAGGTCTGGGAGGAGATCCGTCAGGAGACCATCCGCCACCTCATCAGGAGCATGCCCAGGCGTTGTGGGGAGGTCATACAGGCACGTGGAGGCCACACACACTACTGAGCCTCATTTTGACTTGTTTTAAGGACTGTCAAAGTCGAAAAATATCGTTTTTCTCATGCCTTGTACTAACCCCATGCGCTTGCCCGTTGCACGTGCACATTCTCTCCCGTGCGTGCGCATATTCGCAGTTGCGTGACGGCGCCTCCATGGTCATGCGCTCAGGCGCGTGGTATGTGCATTTACGGTAGAGTTTGTGTGCGTCTGGCAAGCGACTCGATTGTTACATTATTAATCCAAATAGTGTATTTTATAGGTTATGGTCTCCTTAATAATATCAGTAAGTTTGTTTAGTGTAACTGGTTCATGGACAGAGAGATCCCTCTTTACATGATACGAAGGGTCAGACAGGTTTTGAGCAGTGGTGTTTAGTATGCAACTGTAGAGTATATTATTAGTAACATTCCGGTGTTGGTTTGACAGAGATTAATCGCTCCTGCGTATAGTTATGGTTATAAGAAGTTTATGGACATTTACTGTATTTGCAATTCATTATCCATGCGGCGGGAATCCTGAGATTCCCTCCCACCTGAGCAGTATGAAATAGTCACAGCCCACCTGTTTGAATCAACCTATGACCTTTTGTTATAATGTGAAGACAGATTCCTGTGTCCAATGAACAATGAGATTGTAGGCCCCTTTGTAGTGTACTGTATGTAATGTATATAAGGCAGCCAGTCTGGGCCAGCTCAGTCTACTCTCCACAAAAGGTTTTCATCACTGACTAACTTGAGAGCTGGTGACCAGGACTGCGCAGCGATCATTCCCCAGTGTGTAAGTTTTTCTCTGTAACCAACTTGTTCTCTGTTTGTATTTGCCATACTCTCTCTCTCTCTGTTATTGTTACGCTGTTGTATATTGTATATGTGTAGTTATTATGTTTAGATATTGATGTTAGTCTGTAGTGTATAAGATGTTAACTGTATTTTCCCTTTTTACATAACTAAATCTCGTTAGTAAAGGTTTTGGAACCTTAGCAAGGTATTGTGTGTTTATTACATTGCTAAGGGTATTCGGAGCGTCTCAATCGCTCAAGCGGCTTTTATGTAATAGAGGTTAATTAGCATTGCATTGTGTTCACATTACAAAACCAAGGTTTACAGTATAGGCTCAGCCTTTCATTGTGTTGCATACAAGGTTTACTGTGTGTCATCCTGTGAGCGTCTGCGCCGCTCGTGTTCCTCTTGTGGGCACAGCGTCCGCTACGCTAGTAGCGTAGCATTACGGTACTCGGACCGCCTATAGCGTGCTCGATACCCAGCGTAAGCCGTGAGTGAACGTGCCGCTCGTGCGTCTCGACCACGGCCTAGCGTCTGCTACGCTAAGTGCGTACCCCTACGGTACCCCGTACGCCCATTGCGTACTGAGTCTCTTACCAATATATAGTGAATGTTATAAGATAAATATTTAGCTTTATCAGGACATTACATCAAAGTTGGATCAGCCTGTAGTGTGTTTTTCCACTTTAATTTTGAGGGTGACTCCAAATCCAGACCTCCATGGGTTAATAAATTTGATTTCCATTGATAATTTTTGTGTGATTTTGTTGTCAGCACATTCAACTATGTAAAGAACAAAGTATTTAATAAGAATATTTCATTCATTCAGATCTAGGATGTGTTATTTTAGTGTTCCCTTTATTTTTTTGAGCAGTGTATATATATATATATATATATATATATATACACATACATATTGTATATGTATATATTTGTATTATGGTTTTAATGTTAGACTTCAGGGCCCCCCTGTTTTAAGTACCCCGGGCCCCCCGAAGTCTTCATCCAGCTCTGAACAGTCCCAGAAAAACTGGACTGTCCTACTAAAATTGGGAAAGTTGGGAGGTATGCATTATATTTGTGAACAAATCAATGTAAACAGACTGGCAAATGCTAGTAAGTTGTGCTATATGCTATGTGTTTAACATGTTTATTTAGTCGCAGGATAAACATCTGTAACTGCTGACACACAACAAAGTGATCAGGTTGTGCGTAAGGCTACTCCACCAAAGAGAAACGCTGAATTCATAAAATAGGCAGATGTGTCAAATTCATCTGGAAATTTAAAAAAGGGGGATAAGAAGACACCAAAGTATTCGAAACAAATGTCCAAAATCACATACCGGTGCCATTAAGGGGTTTTCTTTGCTCTTAATAGAAATGATTGTGGCATTAAATACACTCACAGTTAGCAGCTGCTTCCTAGTCACTCCCACATGTTGTATGAGCTTCTACAGTTTTCTAGTGCTGCCAGGACACCATCTACTGTACATCTCTGTCCACGGCTCCTCCTAAGACGCACCAGAGTGGCAGAGGTGGAGACCAGAGTCGACCCTACCAAGTAAGCTTTAAAAACGAAAAATATTTCTGTGCGAAAAACAAAATGTTGCATTTGTTTGTATTGCTGAGCAGGGTTGTTGAAGAGTAATTAAAAAACATTTGTCACCACTTACATTGTCAATTATTCTCTATCCTACCACCCTCCTACCCAGAGGTGTATCTAGGGGTCCTGGAGTCCCTAGCAAAGTAAGGGACTGGCGCCCCTCATATTCGAAATAGGGAAGGTGCATGTGCAAAAAAGGGGCATGATGTGGGAAAGGGACAAGACCGCACAATGTTACCCAATTCAAATTACGTTACACAGTAGTAACCCCTTATACACATTGTCACACACTAGTGCCCACTACACATTATGCCCACATAGTAATCCTTGTCACACTGTGGAGAAATCAGCAGTGCCTGGCGCGGCCAAGGAGGGGCACCACCCGGCGATGCCACCTGCAGCCAGGGGGTATAATCAAATATTAACGGCAATGAAAAGGTTTCTATGCGTACTACCTAGTAGTGGTGATGTAGTGATATATTAAGAAAAGCATTTTAGTAGTTTATTTTGAGTTTTTTCACTGTGGTGCATTGCGGTGCCAAGCACCGGCGCCAACTCCTGGCAGCTGTGCGAACCACCAGCCCATGGCACCACCAGGCAGCGCCCCCTCTTCGGCCAGTGCCCCTTGTGAGTTCCATCCTGGCCAATAGGTAGATAACCTCCTGTTCCCAACACATAGCCGTAGTCTCCCCCAGCACATAGCCATAGCCCCCCTCCCATCACATAGCCATAGTCCCCATCCCCCTTCCAGCACATAGCCGTAGTCTCCATCCCCCTCTAAGCACATAGCCATAGTCTCCATCCCCCTCCAAGCACATAGCCGTAGTCTCCATCCCCCTCCAAGCACATAGCCATAGTCTCCATCCCCCTCCCAGCACATAGCCATAGTCTCCATCCCCCTCCCAGCACATAGCCGTAGTCTCCATCTCCCTCCAAGCACATAGCCATAGTCTCCATCCCCCTCCCAGCACATAGCCGTAGTCTCACCCAGCACATAGCCATAGCCCCCCTCCCAGCACATAGCCGTAGTCCCCATCCCCCTCCCATCACATAGCCGTAGTCCCCATCACCATCCCATCACATAGCCGTAGTCTCCATCCCCCTCCCATCACATAGCTGTAGTCCCCACCCCCCTCCCATCACATAGCCGTAGTCTCCATCCCCCTCCCAGCACATAGCCGTAGTCTCCATCCCGCTCCCAGCACATAGCCATAGCCCCCATCCCAGCACATAGCCGTAGTCACCATCCCCCTCTCAGCACATAGCCGTAGTCCCCATCCCTCTCCCAGCACATAGCCGTAGTCCCCCTCCCCCTCCCATCACACAGCCGTAGTCTCCATCCCCCTCCCAGCACATAGCCATAGTCTCCATCCCCCTCCCAGCACATAGCCGTAGTCCCCATCCCCCTCCCATCACATAGCGTAGTCCCCATCACCATCCCATCACATAGCCGTAGTCCCCATCCCCCTCCCATCACATAGCTGTAGTCCCCACCCACCCCCCTCCCATCACATAGCCGTAGTCTCCATCCCCCTCCCAGCACATAGCCGTAGTCTCCATCCCCCTCCCAGCACATAGCCATAGCCCCCATCCCAGCACATAGCCGTAGTCCCCACCCCCTCCCAGCACATAGCCGTAGTCCCCATCCCCCTCCCAGCACATAGCCATAGTCCCCATCCTAGTCCCAGCACATAGCCGTAGTCCCCATCCCCCTCCCAGCACATAGCCGTTGTTGCCACCCCCCTCCCTGAACATAGCCGTAATCGCCATCCCCCTCCCAGCACATAGCCGTAGTCCCCACCCCCCTCCTAGCACATATCCGTAGTCCCCATCCCCCTCCCAGCACATATCCGTAGTCCCCCTCCCATTACATAGCCGTTGTTGCCACCCCCCTCCCAGAACATAGCCGTAATCGCCATCCCCCTCCCAGCACATAGCCGTAGTCGCCACCCCCCTCCTAGCACATATCCGTAGTCCCCATCCCCCTCCCAGCACATATCCGTAGTCCCCACCCCTCTCCCAGCACATAGTGTATCCGTGATATTTTGCAATACCTAGTTTGAGCTGGGCATCGCCTGGGCTGGAGGATTGCACAGTAGGGAAGAACACCACACTTCGACACCACATTCCGTGAAGAAAGATAAACTACAGCTAACAGCAACCTTTGCTGCCAGGAGCTCCCGACAGCAAGGGCAGCTGGAGCCTTAGTTTATTTTCGCTTCTTCATTGCAGTGCCGAACACCGGTGCCTGTTCCTGCCTACTGTGCGATCCTCCAGCCCAGGCGATGCCACTACTAAGTAAGTAAACCCATTAGCTGAGGGTGGCACTACCGGGCGACGCCCCCTCCTCGGCTGGTGCCCCTGGTGAGTGCCATCCCGGCCAATGGGTAGATACGCCCCTGCTTGTCCCTTGTGTCATTACCAGGGCCTGACAGTACAAATTACCTCCGCTTCCGTGCTGTCTAAGGATATATTAATAAGCCTAGTTTGACCCCAGACCGTGCAATAAATAGCAAGCGAATAGGTCAGCTGCCTTTTGCAGGACCATAAAGAGACACAGCTCTAGATTTATCAAGGCACTTGAACCTGATCTTTAGTAGTCCAAAGGTACGTTATATCACACCCTTATTAGCACACATAGTCAGACATGCTGCCACTTGAGCCATTCCCATGAAATAACTGTTTTTCCAGAAGTTTTATGTTTGGGTTTTGAAAACAAATTGCGCAATTGTGGAAAAATTACGATTGTAAGCATTATGTTTTTACAGCCTCACAGTATACAAACTGCACATAAAGCTGCTGATACAAGTTGTAGGCAACTCCACTTCACGGCTGTATCTTGCAATTTATGCCATTGCACAGGGCAGCAACAGCTCTGTGTGGGCCCCGGTACTGGGAGGGGATGTGGCCAACACGGGGAGGTGTGGGCAGTCCCATCCTTAGAATATCTTAAAAAGATATTGTACAGTGGGCCTAATTCTGAGTTGATTGCAGCAGCAAATTTGTTAGCAGTTGGTCAATACCATGGCCCTCATTCCGAGTTGTTCGCAGCAGTTCATCGCATCGCAAACAGCGAATTTCCGCAAACTGCGCATGCGCGAACGTTTAACTGTGCGATACGATGCTTGAGCAAAATTACTAACTGAAAATCTGCTCGTACTACACCACCGAAAACGGAGTGACGGAGGCGTGACAGAGGCTCGGCTTCGCTATCTAACGAAATGGGCGTGAAAGTGGGCGGCTAGTGTGGGAGTATGCAACCAGCAGTAGGCGTGTTTTTAGCAGAAATGCGTATCCGATGGTAAAATGTACACAACAAATGTTCGCTATCTTGTCGCAGCCGAGGAGTAAGTCTGCAGTTACTCAGCACTTGCGAACTACTGTTACAAGTGTGTCTGCCCTAATTAGCAATTATTTTGCCAATGAAATCACCTATTGTCCAATTACTTGGCAAACACTGCTCTGCCAAAATACTACAAACAGCAATTGTCTGTACACATAACATTTTGATTGTTATCACCTATAAATCTGACACGCTAACAAATAATGCATTATTTATTTTATTTGCAAAATAAACATTGATGTTAAATGCATGTTGTAATTATTTCTTTAATACTAGCAAATGCAATCAAGTGTGAATAAACCAACTTCTAAACTACATCAGCTAAATCTTTGTTTTGTGAGTCTATATTATTCTTTGTTTAAGAAATAAATCTGTAATGATCTCCTTATCATGTATTTTGTTGGAATATTGTTGGTGACAATGGGGGTAATTCCAAGTTGATCGCAGCAGGATTTTTGATAGCAACTGGGCAAAACCATGTGCACTGCAGGGGAGGCAGATATAACATGTGCAGAAAGAGTTAGATTTGGGTGGGTTATATTGTTTCTGTGCAGGGTAAATACTGGCTGCTTTATTTTTACACTGCAAATTAGATTGCAGATTGAACACACCACACCCAAATCTAACTCTCTCTGCACATGTTATATCTGCCTCCCCTGCAGTGCACATGGTTTTGCCCAGTTGCTATCAAAAATCCTGCTGCAATCAACTTGGAATTACCCCCAATGTTTGTTTTTTTGGTGATTTATTATAAATTTTACATAGGTAAATTGTGTTAATATTTTTTTTTTTATTATTATTTTTTTTGGCTTGTGCATCTGTTTACATTACAAATGACACAACATATGTTCCTAAATGTCGAGAACTTTGTGACTTTGTGCAGCTGATTGTTATTGAAAAATGTGGTGAGTACACAGATTGTAACAATTACTTTTCAATAAGTGTGTGTGTATGTGAGTGTGTGTTTGTGTGTGTGTGTGTATGTGAGTGTGTGTTTGAGTGTGAGTGTATGTTGTTTTTTCTTCCGCTGGTGCAAATTACCGCTAATGCGCACTGTACCCACTGTATTTCACATTAATGCACACATATCAATAAAGTTTATTACAGATGACACCATCAATTGACATCCAATCAAATGGCAGCATACACTATAAATATATGCCCATGTATGGAAAACGCCATTGGCACCATGCGCGCAGCTTCTTTTACCCGACAGGAGCTGCGCCTGCTGGTCGCGGTAATGGACCGCCGCATAGGCCACGTAGGGCCCTTTATCCCAAATAGGGTAAAGCGCGAGGCCTACGCGGAGGTCCGCCACTTATTGCGAACCCGCGACCGGAGCAGGAGGAGCATTATCCAACTAGAGAGGCGCTGGAGCGACCTCCGCAGGCGCACGCCGGACCTGTTGGCGGAGATACGCCAACAAATCCGCAATAGACGAAGACGCAGTAAGTTTCACATTACATTAAATAACACTGAGATTGTTAGCAGAATCTTTTAATGTACAGACTGCATATTTTCACTAATGTTATATAGTGTGTTCACTAATGTTATATAGTGTGTAAATTAGCAGACTGTCAATGTACTATGGCCCTCATTCCGAGTTGTTCGCTCGGTATTTTTCATCGCATCGCAGTGAAAATCCGCTTAGTACGCATGCGCAATGTTCGCACTGCGACTGCGCCAAGTAACTTTACTATGAAGAATGTAATTTTACTCACGGCTTTTTCTTCGCTCCGGCGATCGTAATGTGATTGACAGGAAATGGGTGTTACTGGGCGGAAACACGGCGTTTCAGGGGCGTGTGGCTGAAAACGCTACCGTTTCCGGGAAAAACGCAGGAGTGGCCGGGGAAACGGTGGGAGTGCCTGGGCGAACGCTGGGTGTGTTTGTGACGTCAACCAGGAACGACAAGCACTGAAATGATCGCACAGGCAGAGTAAGTCTGGAGCTACTCAGAAATTGCTAAGTAGTTAGTAATCGCAATATTGCGAATACATCGGTCGCAATTTTAAGATGCTAAGATACACTCCCAGTAGGCGGCGGCTTAGCGTGTGTAACTCTGCTAAATTCGCCTTGCGACCGATCAACTCGGAATGAGGGCCAATAGTAGAACAAACATTACACAGTGTGTGTGGTTATGGCAAGCAGTACTGACTGTGTAGCAAAGTGCTTCTTAAAAAGTGAATGTTGTTGTACTGAGTTGATACACAGGCTGTGGAATGAACCCAATAACTTGCTCTGTGGGGTAAATTTACTAAGGTGGGATTTTTTTTAGAACTGCTGATGTTGCCTATAGCAACCAATCAGATGCTAACTATTATCTTCTAGAAGCAGCTTAATAAATGTTACGTAGAATCAGATTGGTTGCTATGGGCAACATCACCAGTTTCAAAAATAAAAAAACTTAGTAATTTTACCCCTGTGTCTTTAACATGGGACAGAACAGTGTAATAGAAAAATGCTGTTGTTATAATTTTTAAAGCCACAACCTAAATATTACATATGTCATTCTAGGGCAAGCACAACGGCAAGCTGCTGCTGGAAGCCCGGACCAATCCCCTTCTCAGCCCCCTCCTCTTCTGTGGCCCAATCCCCCTCTCCTTCCCAATCCCCTTCTCAGCCCCCCTCCCCTTCTGTGGCCCAATCCCCCTCTCCTTCCCAATCCCCTTCTCAGCCCCCCTCCCCTTCTGTGGCCCAATCCCCCTCTCCTTCCCAATCCCCTTCTCAGCCCCCCTCCCCTTCTGTGGCCCAATCCCCCTCTCCTTCCCAATCCCCTTCTCAGCCCCCCTCCCCTTCTGTGGCCCAATCCCCCTCTCCTTCCCAATCCCCTTCTCTGTCCCCTCCCCCTCTCTTGACCAATACCCCTCTCTGTCCCCCTCCCCTCTGTAGGCCAAACCACCACTCCGCCCACCTCCCCTTCTCTTTCCCATTCCCCCTCTCTGGCCCCCTCCCCCTCTGTGGCCCAAACACCCTCTCTGCCCCCCTCCCCTCTCAATCAGACCCACCCTCTGTAAACACCATCCCATTTCATCCTCCTTCCCCAATCCATCCTCCTTCCCGAATCCATCCTCCTTCTCCCATCCAGCCTCCTTCCCCAATCCCTCCTCCTTCCCCAATCCATCCTCCTTCCCCCATCCAGCCTCCTTCCCCCATCCTGCCTCCTTCCCCACCCAGTGAATGGGCAGCAGTAGCCCCTGCGGATCTTCAGGGTACTGCGCATGTGGCAGATGAGAGTAAGTTTTTACACATTTAAAATGCATTTGTTACCTACTTAAACTTCAAATTCCAATACATGCCGTGTTGTACTTGGCCAATCTTGGCCCAAGGAAAAATGTTTGTGTTCTTCATCATGGTATGGATGTTGCATTTACATTTGTGTGAGTATCATTAGATGTACAGTGTCTATGTCTGCAATGTTTAGGGTGTCCACTCTAGGTCGACACTCATTAGGTCGACAGGGTTGCCAGGACAACAGGGTTTATATGTGCTAGGTTGTCAGTGAAACAGTTAGAGCTGAGTGGAGTTTAGTATGTTGTTGGTCTTTTACACTTGTGCCTGGGTATTCCTAATATTTGCACAGTCAACTTGCATGCTTCACTTTGTTAGCCAGGCTAAGGACACAATGATTTGTGTTGGGAAAGTTACACTCAAAAAATTATTATTTAAAAAAACAACAACCTGTTTCACCTTATGTAGTAAGGCAGGATTTCAGGGAGTGTGGGCATGCTAGGATATGTTGTCCTTCTGAAGATGTTGATATGCAGTGTGATGATGCAGGGCAAACACCAAAAAAGACAAGTCTGCTTCACTCCAGATGTGAATGAATGCCAGCATGGGGTTACTATTACTAAGATGGGAGTTTTATTCAAGATGGGATGTTGCCCATAGCAACCAATCAGATTCAACTTCTCATTTATTTAGCACCTTCTAGAAGATATGTGGAATCTGATTGGTTGATATGGGCAACGTCCCATCTTAAATAGAACTCCCATCTTAGTAAATGTACATCATGGTGTGGTACACTTTTTAAATGTTTAATTTAACAATAACAAACATTGCTGAGCATGCTTGTGTGTTGGTATGCTACTGCTTTAACATTCAAACATCCATGATGTAGTCCCTTTGCCATTAAAGTGTGCTTTGTGGCTTGCTTGTGTAATAGGTAATGTGAGTAAGTTTTTTATTTTTATTTTTGCTCTTCATTTCAGATGGTGCAGTTGGAGATCCCACAAGCCTGCCTGGCATCCTTGCCAGCCTAAAGGCAAATTTGCAGGCCATGCTGGCCGATGTTGACCGGCTGCAACAATTTTTTTAATTTTAAACTATTTTTAATTTGTTACTAGAAACAAAACAAAACAATATGTTCAAAAATAAAAAAAATGTGTTTACAGTTAAGCGGTTGTTGTGTTTTTTAATGCAATAAAGGAACAGCATATTGCCTAGCAGAAATTGGTTACCTTACAAAAATCACACATCAAACTTACGATTATTAATCTTATTGTTTACAAACAAACAAAAAAATTATGTCAGTTAGGAGCTTATTGATTAGAAAAACATGTATTCACACACTACACCTCCACACAAAAATATGCTATTTAACATTAGCCCAGGCACAGTTTACACATCTATTTCACTTATTTATAAACAAACATGGTAATGGCCAATTATGCTTACAAAGTGTTCTGTAGGTATTCTTTGAAGACTTAATTGGTCATGACCACAATCATTACACTAATTGGATTAGTAATTGAGGAAGGCTTGTTGAGTTTGAATTGAAAGGTGTAATTTAACTTGGAAAAAAAAACATTGCTGTGCGTTTTTCTGCAAAAGCGTGTGCAATGTTAATAAGAATGTGTAAATCTACGAGAAGTTTGTATTTTTACGATGCGGTTTGAATTAATGCGATGGGTTCGCATTAGTGCGATGGCATTTGCAATATGCCTACTTTGTGTAATACTGTGTAGGATGTTGCAAAAATACGTTGGAGGCGGATATTCGCAATTGTGCAACATGTTCACAATTTTGCGAATACCTTGTGCGAACGAAAAAATTAGCGAACAACTCGGAATGACCACCCATGTGCACTTCAGGGGGGACAGGTATAACATGTGCAGAGAGAGTTAGATTTGGGTGGGGTGTATTCAAATTGAAATCTAAATTGCAGTGTAAAAATAAAGCAGCCAGTATTTACTCTGCACAGAAACAATATAACCCACCCAAATCTAACTCTCTCTGCACATGTTATATCTGCCACACCTGCAGTGCACATGGGCCCTCATTCCGAGTTGTTCGCTTGCTAGCTGCTTTTAGCAGCATTGCACACGCTAAGCCGCCGCCTACTGGGAGTGAATCTTAGCTCAGCAGAATTGCGAACGAAAGATTCGCATAATTGCAAATAGAAATTTATTTGCAGTTTCTGAGTAGCTCGGGACTTACTCTGCCACTGCGATCAGTTCAGTCAGTTTCGTTCCTGGTTTGACGTCCCAAACACACCCAGCGTTTGGCCAGACACTCCCCCGTTTCTCCAGCCACTCCCGCGTTTTTCCCAGAGACGGCAGTGTTTTTCAGCACACATCCATAAAACGGCCAGTTTCCGCCCAGAAACACCCACTTCCTGTCAATCACACTCCGATCACCAGAACGATGAAAATTCCTCGTTATGCCGTGAGTAAAATACCTAACTTTTGAGTAAAATAACTAAGCGCATGCGCTCTGCGAACATTGCGCATGCGCAGTTTGCGACAAATCGCTCCGTTGCGAAAACCACTAACGAGCGAACAACTCGGAATGAGGAATGGTTTTGCCCAACTGCTAACAAACTTGCTGCTGCTATCAACTCAGAATTACCCCCAGTATGTGCATCCACATGTACTGCACAGGGGGGTGGCGATGACTCCTCCCCACACATCACACGGGGAGACTGCTTCTGCAGCTGCCTCCCTCCCCAGCACACAGCATTGTGTGCCATGTGCTGGGCTGGGGAGAAAGGCTGCTGCAGCAGTCAGTCAGTCCTGTATTTCCCTGCTGTCTACAAAGGGGAAGGAGGGCAGCAGGACCCAGGCCTCTCCAACCAGGGGTGTAGCGAGGGTGGCTCCAGTGGAGCTCGAGCTCCAGGCGCTGGAAAAGTTAGAGGGCACCCCACTCTACTGTGGTGTAACATGTATAAGTGGCTCTACTGTGTTGTGTAACGTGTATAAGTGGCTCTACTGTGTTGTGTAACGTGTATAAGGGGCTCTACTGTGGTATAATGTGAATAACGGACACTACTGTGCAGTGTAATCTGAATTGGTACTATTCTGTGGCCATGCCCTTTCCCCATGAAGCCACGCCATAAATTTTTTGTTGCGTGCTATTGGCGCACACTGTCCCTATTTTATGCATGGGGGGTGCCCAAAGGAAACTGAGCTCCACAAGGTCTAGAACCAGCCCTGTCACCAATTTAGGATTTTTTTAAAATATTTTTTCTTTTCAAATTTAACATGCCCCCAATTCAGTACAGAGGAAGGGGCGCCAAAACATACCCTTGCTCCAAGCACCATGGCACCTAGTTACACCTCTGCCTCCAGCCAGGGATGTGTGGTGAGGTAAATAGCTGAGGAGGCACTGGCTAGCACCAGAGCCAGATTTACACACAACATATGAGCCAAAGGGTTTAGGTTGGCATTATGCAAAGGTGCAGAGGTATAAACTGGAAATTTGGTGAGTTGTGATCAGAAATGTGCAAAAGAGATAGGCACCTGTCATAGACTTTTTACACCAGAGTTTTAACTAGAAATATGATTAGAATAATACAAAGAAGATATTTCTAATATATTCTTTGTATTTTTCATATTCTTTATATAAACAAAACTCTGGCGCAAATGTTAGTATGACAGGAAAGGTTCTGCCTCACCTGCCTCACCCCACCGCACGACACTGCCTCCAACAGGCCTGGGTAAAGAGTACATACTCTGCGCCACTGCCACTGCCCCTCCACATGCTCAGTAGCGGAGTGTATGTAACTTCAGCAACTATGGGCCATTCAGAGTTGTATGCAACTCAGGGCCTGATTTAGAGACTACACAATGGGGGTCATTCCGAGTTGTTCGCTCGCTAGCTGCTTTTAGCAGCATTGCACACGCTAGGCCGCCGCCCTCTGGTAGTGTATCTTCGCTTAGCAGAATTGCGAACGAAAGAGTAGCAGAATTGCAAATAAATAATTCTTAGCAGTTTCTGAGTAGCTCCAGACTTACTCCTACACTGCAATCAGCTCAGCCCGTTTCGTTCCTGGTTTGACGTCACAAACACGCCCTGCGTTCGGCCAGCCACTCCCCCATTTCTCCAGCCACTCCTGCGTTTTTCCGCACACTCCCAGAAAGTACAGGGTAAATAAACATAGCTACATCAGCAGATGACACTGGAATAAGTATGAGAGCGGCAGAAAACCTGCGTGATTTGGTGCAGTTGAAGACTATTAAAGTAAGAAAAGGATAAGCACCTGAGGGAAGAGGGCCCTACTCGTGAGAGCTTACATTCTAAAGTGGAGGTGCAGACAGACAGGGGTGACGCAGATGGGGTAGACAGAGAGTGTGGAACAGAGGGTTAGGGTGAGATTTGGCTGGGTTTGGTGAAGAAGTGGGTCTTGAGAGCCCATTTGAAGTTTTGCAGAAAGGTGGAGAGTCTGAGGGGGAGAGGTAGGGAATTCCAGAGAAAGGGAGCATGAAAAACACATGAAAAATCTTGGTAGGAGTGGGAGGTAGTAATCAGTAGGCAGGAGAGTCGGCATGCACTAGCAGAGCGAAGAGGATGAGTGGGAGTGTAAAGGGAGATAAGGTCAGAGATGTAAATGGGAGAGGAGTGGGTGAGAGCGGCGAGTGTGAGAAGCTTGAATTGGATTCTGAAAGGGAAGCCAGTGAAGGGCTTGTAGGAGACGGGAGATGAACGTAGTGCGTTTGCTGAGGAAGATGAGCCGGACTGTAGCATTGTGGATAGATTGGAGTGGAGAGAGGCATATGTCAGAGATGCCAGTCAGGAGCAGATTGCAGTAGTCTAGTCTGGAGATGACCAGTGAATGCATAAGGGTCTTAGTAGCATCCTGGGTCAGGAAGGGGCTGAACCTGGAAATATTTTTTTAGATGAAAACGTCAGGTTAGTGAGAGGTGCTGAATTTATGGTTTAAAGGAGAGGGAGGAGTCAAGGATTACTCCAAGACAGCGCACGTGGGGGCTAGAGGAGATGTTGTGCCATAAATAGATAATTTAATTGCGGGAGGTGAGATTGTGCGGGAGGATGGGAAGATGATCAGCTCAGTCTTAGACATGTTAAGTTTAAGAAAGCGCTGGGACATCCAAGAAGAAATATAGAAGAGAGACAATTGGAAATACGAGTGAGGAGTGTGGGGGAGAGGTCCAGGGAAAGGTAGATTTGAGTATAATCAGCATAGAAATGATATTGGATGTCAAAAGAGCTAATGAGTTCACCTAAAAAGGACGTACAGAGAGAGAAAAGGAGTGGACCAAGAACAGAACCTTGGGCAACACCTACAGTTAGTGGAAGTGGGGAAGGGGGGTGGAGTCATAAAAGGAGACAGAGAAGGAATGGTCAGAGAAGTAGGAAGACAGCCAAGAGAGGGCAGTATCATGCAGACCAATAGAGTGAAGGATTTGCAGAAGGAGAGGGTGGTCCACAGGGTCAAAAGCAGCAGAGAGGTCAAGAAGAATAAGCAGAAAGTAGTGGCCCTTAGATTTGGCAGCATGGAGGTCATTACAGTCTTTTGTGAGGACAGTTTCAGTGTAGTGGAGAGGATGGAAGCCAGACTGGAATGGGTCAAGTAGTGAGTGTGAGGAAAGAAAGGAAGTAAGGCGGTTGTAGACAATACACTCAAGGAGTTTGGAGGCAAAAGGGAGGAGAGTGATGGGTTGGTAGTTGGAGAGAGTGTTTGTATCAAGGGTAGGATTTTTAAGAATAGGAGAGACGAGTGCATGCTTGAAGGCAGGGGGGGACAGTGTCTGATAAGAGGGAGAGATTGAGAAGGTGGACAAGATGGGAACAGGCAGAAGTAGAGAGGTAGCATAGGATGCAGGAGGGGATAGGGTCAAGTGGGGAGGTGGTGGGGGGTAAGGAACGGATGAGAGCCATGACTTTGGGAGAAAGATGTCAGAGTTGGTGAGAGGGCTGGGGAGGGGTGGCAAGGGATAAGAGGGGGCTGGTTGCTGATGGTCTGGTGTGATGTGATGCCCTGACGTATGGAATCAATTTTGGATGTGGTGTAAGTGGCAAAGTCAAGAGCAGAGAGTGAGGAGGGGGGACGAGGTGGAGGTGGGCAGAGGAGTGAATTAAGAGTGGCAAAGAGGAAACGGGGGTTGAAAGACTGGGGGAAGATGAGGTTCTTGAAATATGACTGTTTAGTGAGGGAAAGAGCAGCACTGAAGAATGAGAACATAAGTTTGAAATGGAGGAAGTCTGCCTTAGTGCGTGATTTCCTCCAGTGTCGCTCAGCAGTACGTGAGCATTTTTGCAGATATCTGGTACATTTGGTGTGCCAGGGTTGTTGTCTTAATTTACGAGGGTGAATAGTGGTTGGTGGAGCAACAGAGTCAAGAGCAGAAGTAAGGGATGCATTGTTTATGGACGTGGCTTGTTCAGGGCATGAGAGAGAGAATAGGAGAGAGAAGTGAGTCAAACAGGGAGGAAAGGGATGTGGTGTCAATAACCTCAATGTTATGCTTAGTGATGGTAGTCTTAGAAGGTAGAGATGGGAAAGCAGAGAGAGATAAGTTAAAGTAGAGCAGGTTTTGGTCAGAGGGGAAACGGGGAGTTGGAGAAATCAGAAATACCACAATGGTGAGTGAAGACCAGATCCAGTGAGCTCTCATTCGCATGGAAGGGTGAGGAGGTTCACTGGGAGAGACAAAGTGAAGGTGTGAGGTTAAGTAGGGGATTTTGTGGGGATATCGATAAGGATGTTGAAATCGCCTAGGATAATGGAGGGAATGTCAAAAGAGAGGAAGTGAGGAAGCCAGGAAGCAAAGTTGTCGAGGAATTTGGAGGCAATGCCAGGGGGGGCGGTAAATGACAGCTACTCTAAAATGGACAGGTTGCAAGAGGCATATAGTATGAGCCTCAAATGTATAAAATGTACTGGACGTTTCTGGGGGTATGAGTTGGTAGGAGTAGCCAGAGGGTAAAAGGACCCCAACACCACCACCACCGTGGTGACCCCCAGGTCGTGTGGGGGGTGGGGGGGAGGGGAGGGAATATAAGTCCTTCAGAAGAGAGAGCAGTAGAAGTAGTGTCAGAAGGAGTAATCCATGTTTCAGTAATTGCTAGTAGATGCAGGGAGTTGGAGATAAAAATGTCGAGTGGGGACTAGTTTGTTACAAACAGATCTGGCATTCCAGAGGGCACAGGATATGATTTTGTGGGAGAGAAGTGAATGAGATTATTAGTGTTGCTGTACCGTTGAGAGGAGATTAACTTTGAGGTCAGGGATGACGAGAGAGTAGTGATTGTGCGGGAGCATGAGCTAGGAAGGGAAACTTCAGGAGATGGGCAGGGAAGGAGTTCAGTGTGATATGGATGGGGTTGTGGGGAGATGACAGGGAGAGGAGGGAAGGAGCAGAGTGGTGGGGTAGTACGACCATGGGGAAGAGGTTAATCAAAGTGGGGTAACAGGAGAGGAGGGGAAAGGAAACAGAGGGTTGCAGTGGAGACAGAGGAGGGGAGAAAGGAGGAGGTGTAGGAGACTAGGGGGGAAGGATAATGGTGGGAACAGGGGGCAAGATACATAATTAGGTAGACACTGAGTGATGGGGGGACTGGAAGAAAACCTTGACATAGTGTGGAGTAGGTAAATAGGTTGAGAGAAACTGTAAGTAGGAGTGGGGGCTGTAAGGGAATCAGAGCAGAAGAATAGCAGAATTGCAGAAATGCAGGTGAAAAATGCAGTGTCAGTTTAATGGTGTAAATATAGAATACATACTAATTACCGGTGGATGGGATGCCAGCTGTCAAGATACCAACAGCGGCATCCCTGCCGCTAGTATGCCGGCAGCAGGGCGAGCGCTAGAAAGCCCCTTGCGGGCTCGGTGGCTCTTTGCGCTCACCACAAGTTTTATTCTCCCTCTATGGGTGTTGTGGACACCCATAGAGGGAGAATAGCCTGGCTCGCCGGTATTCCGGTGGTGGCATTTCACCACCTGTTGGGATTCTGGCACAGTGTGACCACCGGGATCCCGACAGGCGGTCTCCTGATTGCCACCCATAAATATAGTTTAAAGTGTATCAAGAGTGTAGATAAAATGGGTGCAGAAATTGATTTGGACTGTAAGAAATAGGAGGATTGTGAGTTAGGGTAATAAAGCAATGGTAATTCAGACAGGACTTTTAAGTGTTTGAAAGCAAGTCTTGGTAAAATGGATGTTGTTTTTTTAAATGTCCAAGGGGGTAATTCAGACTTGATCGTAGATGTACTAAATTTAGCACATCTACGATCACTTTCACAGACATGCAGGGGGACGCCCAGCACAGGGCTAGTGCGTCCCGCATGTCTGGCTCTGCCCCCACCGCACAGGTACAAAAGCATCGCACGGCGGCGATGCTTTTGTACCTGAAGAGTAGCTCCATTGCCCGGACAAAGCCCCCAAAACGGTGGCCCAATGCTGCCGGCCCGACCAGCGAACGCCTCTGTCTGGCCTGGGCTGGCGGTGCCTGCGCAGTTCAGACCTGATCGCCCATCGTGCGAAAAAACGCAAGGTCTGAATCAGCCCCCAAGTCAGGTAGTTCAGTGTTATTTAATCAGATTCAACCAACAGGAGGTGAATGATAGGAAGAGTAAGTGAACTCACATTTGGTTTTTTAAATTAGTTCTCCAGTTTTCTATTTTTATATAGATTGGTCTCCTTCTGTTTCACTTTGGTTGAACGCTGGTGTTATATGTCATTTTTATCACACTTTGATAAAAATGCACAGCCTACAGGCAGTGACGGACTGGGGCATGAAGGGCCCACTGGGGAAATGCGGTGGTAGGGGCCCATGTTTAGTGGTGTGGCCAGTCTCCAGAGTGGGTGTGACCAGAGGTTTGCCTTACCATTAGAGAGTGCATGGTGTGGGCCCCTATATATATATATATATATATTTCTGCAGTGGGGTACACTAGTATTCCACAGGGAATAGCATCGGGGGTGTAGAGTAGGATCTTGATCCAAGGCACCAACAGGTTAAAAGCTTTGACTGTTTCCAGGATGCATAGCGCCGCCTCCTCTATATCCCCGTCTCCAGGCACTGGAGCTCAGTTTGTAAGTTGGTGCCCTGCAGGCAGGATCACTAACAGGTGGGCTGTTCCAAGCAGCCCTGAAAAGAGCTTTTTTTCTGAAGATTGAAGACTTCAAGGGACGCAGCATAGCACTGACAAGTGCTGGATGTCAGTCTGACATTAAATGCTGCGGCTCCATCACCTGCCCTGGCGGCGCTGTATACTCCTGCATCCCTGGTTGCCAAGTACTTACAGCGGAGGGCTCTGGTTCCCAGCGCATAGCACACACATCCACCGCTGCTCTCCAGGATTGCGTGGCTGTAATAGGGCGGAGGTAAGAGGGTCCCCACCGCAAACCGCAATCCGGTGCGGCCTGTGGGAGTTGGGCCGCGTACGCTGGCATGGACACTGTGTTGGTACAGGGACCACAGTAGACCACCAGAGCAAGGGCACAGGTCGGGTTTTAACCCGTTTTACAAGGGCCCGCAGTACCCGGTGAGAAATTCCAGCTAGGGGATATGGCTCCGGCCTGTAGCCCCTCCCCCAGCCCCAGGCGCAAATTTATATAAATGTTTCCGCCCTGGAGCTGCATATTTCTTCTCCCTCATTCCCCGTGGCAGTGTTTGGCGCCATCACAATGCTCTGGGACTGCATGGGCAAAACCTCCGCTGCAAAGCTGCCTCTGTAGTCAGCACTGTGCATTTGCAGGACACTTAAGTATTCTGCATGTCTTTTGGCAGTATTAGTTAAGAAATAGTGCAGGTGACAGGGTAATCTGGTACAAGTTCACTGTGATATACATCCAGGGGTATATTTACTAAGCTCCCGATTTTGACCGAGATGGTGTTTTTTCTTCAAAGTGTCATCTCGGGAATTTACTAAACTCAAATCACGGCAGTGATGAGGGCATTCGTATTTTTTTTACGGCTGTGTATTAAAAATAAGAATGAATACACCATCGGTCAAACGCGGCAGTTTAGGTATAGAACTCGGTCATTTACTAAGCATTCGTATTTGAAATCTCTTCTGTGAAAATGCATGTGCGGCCGTGAAAAAAATGCAACTCGTAAAAAAAGCCTAAAAAAAAGTAGACCTGCTTTTGAGAAGCGTGTTTACATGTGTTTCCAATTCTACATTACTCACACCTGATTTTTTGGGACCTTTAAAAGGGACCCAAGCACATGTTTCACATCTCTCACTCTGAAATGGCTGCTACCGTGTGTAGTACTGATTTCTTGTTTGCTGGGGGATACCTGAGACTGCTCCATGAGGCTACAATAAACCAAGGCCAGGAAACTGAACATGGTCAGCAGGTTGTACAGGTTCCGCGTAGGCTGGACAGGCCAGGGTTTTTTAGGGGGCGGTTAAACTTGAACAAATTGGACGAGGACCAGTTTATACAGATGGTCCGGCTAAATAGACTAAACATTTTCCGTCTGTATGACCTTGTCAAACTGAACCTAGACCCTGACACAGCACACTCTCGCTCTGTCTCAGGCCTGCACAAACTCCTGGCTGTGTTGCACTTTATGGCTACTGGCAGCTTCCAGCCTGTGACTGGCGATGTAATTAGTATCTCACAGGCCACCGTTTCTAAATATTTAATTCAGGTGACTTAAAATATACATACACGTCTATGTCTAAGTGGTGCTTCTGTTATGTAATATAACACAGTATTGTATTGATTACAGGTCATGACACTCACCTTAAATTTGGTAATGTCCACTCAGGTTTTGGATGTCTTGGATGCCCACATAGATGCCTCTCTCTGCTTCCCTACCCAGGAGTCACAGTGGCATGCAGTCAGGGTAGCTTTCTCTGAGCTTGCTGGCATGGCCAATGTGCTGGGTGCCATAGATTGCACACACGTTGAGCTGAGGCCACCTAGGGGCAGGCAATATATTTCTACCAATAGACATCTGGGCCAATCCAGTAATGTGCAGGTGGTTTGTGTTGCAAATTAAACAATACACAGTTTCCAAGTGAAAAATGTATTACCTTTAACACAGGCATTTTTGGTGTAACAAATCAAAAAATATTATTTGGACTAAACTATTTTCTGCAGGCCTCATTATTTTTTTGTGTGTGTGTGTGCTGGGTGCAGAGGCTTGCCCTGGTTCGTTGGGCCGGGTTCGGCTTCAGCGTCTAACTGGGGAGTTAACTGGGGTCTGGCTTGGTGTAGTTGTTCCCGAGCTAGAGCTTACTTGGTGTGATGCCAACACATTAAGGCTTTGGCTGAGGTTATTTAGGCTTGCAGTCATTTGGATATTAGCGGCAGTGTTGTTTGCTATGATTCTGGACTGGTTTTCGTTAATCATTTGGTTGTGTTGTATGATTTGAATTAGGGTTTGTTGTTGCCGCTGTTGTTCATCCATGATGCGTTGCAGATTGGCTTGCATTTGGGTGTTGTCTGCCCTCATCTGCTCCATTGAATTGGCAATTCTGCCAACCTGAACTATCAGTCTGCCTGAGTTCCGACTGAGTCGCGGCAGATGATGGGGCAGACTGGCAAGGTATTGGCTTTGGGTGTTCAGGCACGCATAGTGTTGCGCCTGTTGTGTGGCCCAACTGCTCCAAAACTCGGTGGCCATTTGTGGCTGGGGTGGTGTTGGGGTCAATTGGGGGCTGTGGGATGTTTGGGGTGGTTGGGGTATGTCCTGCGGCATGGTTGTCTGGGTAGGATCTATGGCTTGCAGGTGTAGTGTGTAGGTATCCTGCTGGTCACTTTCCTGCTGGTAATCCTCGGCCATGATGGGTGGTTCTGTATGGGGTTGAAGACAGCCACTATTTAGTAATTATTTAGCATTTGTCTAATTATAGCTTTACGTCAACATGCATTACTTCTTAATATTCATGTTGGTATTGATAAATAGTTTGTTGCCGAAACTTCACAATTTAGCTCACCTTTTTTTAAAAATATGTTGCTTATAACGTCCACTACTCAGTTGAAAAATGATTAAGGGAATTGTTGGACTCTGAGCCATAATTAATGTTCAAACACGAAGAACTCTAACAAATACAAATTATTACATTTACATATTGTGTATGAAGCTTCCATTTGAAGAACACACACAATACAATAAATGTGTTGAGCCATACACTCATACATTGGGGTATATTTACTAAGCTTCCGATTTTGACCGATTTGGTGTTTTTTTGTCAAAGTGTCATCTCGGGAATTTACTAAACTCAAATCTCGGCAGTGATGAGGGCATTCGTATTTTTTTTGAAGTCAAAGAAAAAAAATACGAATGAATATACCATCGGTCAAATACGCCTGTTATTTGATAGAACTCGGTCATTTACTAAAATTTGTATTTCACAAACACTGCCGGCAATAGCCAAACACTGCCGTGAATAAATACAAATCGTAAAAAAAAGCAGTTTTAAAATAGACCTGCTTTTTTTTTTACCGTGTTCTGATAGGCATGCACGGATCCGTGAGATCCGTGCATGTTTATCAGTGGTAAGGGGTGGGAAAGTGTTACATTTTTTATAAAAAAATGCGTGGGGCAAAACCAGCCTCGGGCTCTTTGAGCCAGTCCTGGTTGAAAAAATATGGGGAAAAAATGACATGGGTTCCCCCATATTTCATCAACCAGCACCGGGCTCTGCGCCTGGTCCTGGTGCCAAAAATACGGGGGACAAAAAGCGTAGGGGTCCCCCGTATTTTTAAAACCAGCACCGGGCTCCACTAGCCAGGTACATAATGCCACAGCCGGGGGACACTTTTATTGTGGTCCTGGCGGCCCTGGCATTACATACCCAACTAGTTACCCCTGGCCGGGGTACCCTGGAGGAGTGGGAACCCCTTAAATCAAGGGGTCCCCCCCTCCAGCCACCCAAGGGCCAGGGGTGAAGCCCGAGGCTGTCCCCCCCATCCAAGGGCGGCGGATGGGGGGCTGATAGCCAAGTGTAAAAAATTTGAATATTGTTTTTAGTAGCAGTACTACAAGTCCCAGCAAGCCTCCCCCGTATGCTGGTACTTGGAGAACCACAAGTACCAGCATGCGGTGGAAAACCGGGCCCGCTGGTACCTGTAGTACTACTGCTAAAAAAATACCCCAAAAAAACAGGACACACACACCGTGACAGTATAAGTTTATTACATACATGCACACCTCTAAACATACATATTTACCTATGTTCACACGAGGCTCGGTCCTCTTCTCCATGTAGAATCCTTGGGGTACCTGTGAAAAAATTATACTCACATAATCCAGTGTTGCTTGTTTTTCTTTGAATAATCCACGTACTTGGCAAAACAAAAAAACGGAAACCCGACCACGCACTGAAAGGGGTCCCATGTTTACACATGGGACCCCTTTCCCCGACTGCCAGGACCCCCCCTGACTCCTGTCAAAGAGGGTCCCTTCAGCCAATCAGGGAGCGCCACGTCGTGGCACTCTCCTGATTGGCTGTGTGCTCCTGTAGTGTCTGTGAGGCTGCAAACGGCAGAGATACAATGTAGCGCCTATGCGCTCCATTGTATCCAATAGTGGGAACTTTGCGGTCAGCGGTGAGGTTACTTTCGGTCAACCGCTGACCGCAAAGTTCCCACCATTGGATACAATGGAGCGCATAGGCGCAACATTGTATCTCTGCCGTCTGCAGCCTCACAGACACTACAGGAGCACACAGCCAATCAGGAGAGTGCCACGACGTGGCGCTCCCTGATTGGCTGAAGGGACCCTCTTTGACAGGAGTCAGGGGGGGTCCTGGCAGTCGGGGAAAGGGGTCCCATGTTTAAACATGGGGACCCCTTTCAGTGCGTGGTCGGGTTTCCGTTTTTTTGTTTTGCCAAGTACGTGGATTATTCAAAGAACACAAGCAACACTGGATTATGTGAGTATAATTTTTTCACAGGTACCCCAAGGATTCTACATGGAGAAGAGGACCGAGCCTCGTGTGAACATAGGTAAGTATGTATGTATGTATGTAGGTGTGCATGTATGTAATAAAGTTTAACTATCACGGTGTGTGTGTTCTGTGTTTTGTTGGGTATTTTTTGTAGTAGTACTACAGGTACCAGCTGGCCCGTTTTTCCACCGCATGCTGGTACTTGTGGTTCTCCAAGTACCAGCTTGCGGGGGAGGCTTGCTGGGACTTTTAGTACTGCTACAAAAAGCAATATTCTTTTTTTTTACACTTGGCTATCAGCCCCCCATCCGCCACCCTTGGATGGGGGGGATAGCCTCGGGCTTCACCCCTGGCCCTTGGGTGGCTGGAGGGGGGGACCCCTTGATTTAAGGGGTCCCCACTCCTCCAGGGTACCCCGGCCAGGGGTGACTAGTTAGTGATTTAATGCCAGGGCCGCAGGGACCTATATAAAAGTGTCCCCCGGCTGTGGCATTATCTCTCTGACTGGTGGAGCCCGGTGCTGGTGTTAAAAATACGGGAGACCCCTACGCTTTTTGTCCCCCGTATTTTTGGCACCAGGACCAGGCGCAGAGCCCGGTGCTGTTTGATCAAATATGGGGGAACCCCTGTCATTTCCCCCCCCCCATATTTTTTCAACCAGGACCGGCTCAAAGAGCCGAGGCTGGTTATGCTTAGGAGGGGGGACCCCACACATTTTTTTTCTTGATTTTTAACACTTTTTTTTAATTTTAAAGGTGCACAATGAAGCCCTGCACGGATCTCACAGATCCGGCCGAGATTCATTGTGTTAATGTCGGCAGTGTTTTACTATTCACTCCCGTAAAACACTGTCTGAAAATACGAATGACATCGACATTGGAAAACTCGAAAATTCAGAATACGACAGCACAGTAAATGAGGGGTAAAAAATAAAAAAAGTTGCAATTTCACACATTCGATGTCATTCGTGTTTGAACTTCAACCTCATTCAGAAAAATACGAATTTTAGTAAATATACCCCATTGTTCAAGGCAGTCAGTGGTCTGGGCAAAACTTAAACAAATATAGTGGTAAAAAAGTTAAACATTAACAATGGGGGAAAAAGTCTTAAGGTATCCTATGTTTCGAACTGGTGATGTTGGGCATGCAAAACAATTGGATGAAACTTTACATTTATGTAGCTGTTTCTAGCAAACATGTAAAAAAAAATTTTTAGTTGCTATGCCCAACATCACCTCTGAAAATTATGCACAAAAAAAAAACATAAACCCCCATGTGCTTGCTGTTGATGATTATTACAAGTATGAATGTTTCTTTGTGACTCCTTTTTTTGTCTGTGCACAAACAGTGGGGCGGATGAATTAACCTGGAGAAGACATAAGGAAGTGATAAACCAGTGATATGTGCAAGGTGATAAAGGCACAAGCCAAACAGCTCCAATATGTAAATTAACAGTTAGGATTTGTTTGGCTGCTGCCTTTATCACCTTGCACATATCACTGGTTTATCACTTCCTTATGTCTTCTCCAGGTTAATACATCTCAGGGCCGGCTCCGGGGTTTGTGGCGCCCCGGGCGGCTTTAGGGGGCGTGGCTTTGTACAGGGGGCGTGGTCATTTACGCCCCCTGTACAGCTGAATTGATGTGCGGTGCGCGATGACGTCATCGCGCACCGCACAGCAAAGGTCCTCTCCACGAAGGGAAACTAGACGCGTAGCGTCTAGTTCCCTTCCTGGAGAGGACCTTTGCTGTGCGGTGCGCGATGACGTCATCGCGCACCGCACAGTAAAGGACCTCTCCAGCAAGGGAAACTAGACGCGTACGCGTCTAGTTTCCCTTCCCAGCGGTGGCGGCCGGGGGCAGCGGGCACACACCAGCAGCGGATCTTGCCCTGGTGCGGGCAGCGGGCAGCGGGCACACACCAGCAGCGGATCTTGCCCTGGTGCGGCGCCCTCCGGAGGGCGCCCTGCGCCCTCCGGAAGGCGGCGCCCCGAGCAAAAGTACTGCTTGCCCGTGGCAAGATCCGCTACTGATACATCTACACCACTGTTTTTTAACTTCTTTACAAGTAATTGTTATGTTTACTCACCAGACACCTGAGGGGATTGAGGATCCTCGCTTTCTGGACTTGCCAAAATGGCTTGAGGTGGCAGGGCCGACACTATGGAGATCCGCCGTTGGGGTGGTGAGGATGCTGCTGGTGCTTCAGCCTCAAGACGGTGTCTCTTGGTTGGCCTCCTATGTTGAGGATCCGAGCCCTGTGATGGGCGCCTTAGTGGAGGGGGGTTTGCTGAAGAAGAACCTATGTGATAAGATAAACATTAACATTCTGCTTTTCTCTGTGTTTTCAGAATATGTGTTTACACTAAATTCTTACCTGCATCGCCAGCATCTGCATCTCTTGGCAGTGTGGGATGTGGCCTGGCTGTGCTGCTTCTCTTTCGTACTGTAAAAATATTAACAATGTACTAATGAACATACTATTATGTTTATCTGTTTATGCTAATTCCTTATTGTGATGGAAACATATGTGGAACCTGATGAGAAGTAAACTAAACTATTCTTATGCTTTTCTGCCTGACTTCATTGGGTGTGTATAGTTGAATTAATAAACAATTTCACCAACCAATCCACACACAAAGGTGCATAATGCACAATATTATACTACTTAAATCCCAAACTTGGGGATAAATTTACTAAGATGGGAGTTCTATTTGAGCTGGGATGTTGCCCATAGCAACCAATCAGATTCAAGGTATTATCTTCTAGAAGGTGCTAGATAAATGTGAAGTAGAATCTGATTGGTTGCTATGGGCAACATCCCATCTTAAATACAACTCCCATCTTATTAAATTTACCCCTTGGTAGCTTGACACAACCAGAATATAGCACGATATGTTACTAAATTTTGCGCCTAACAACAAACCACTACCCACAAATATCTACAACAAATTGTAAGCCTCAAATAAAAATATGCTTGAAATATCACATCAACCACACAAAAGAAAACCCAGATCAACACACAATAAACATAAGTCCATTGAAAAATTTTACTTTTAAAAAGTATCAAAAAACACATGAATCACACTTCATTAAAATACACCAACAACAATTTTCTTTTGAATTAAAACACCAGAAAAAGCCAAAGACAACCTGCTAAATTGACAAAACAAAGGAAAAAATTACTAATTGTGATTACAACTACATCACCAACACATTATAAGAATGAACCAACTTACAATCACAATTAGCTAGAAGACATTTCAGACAACTAAGGACGAAGCACAGATGTTAAAATGATAAATAAAAAAACAATAAAAAACTCACCATCCTGCCTTGGCCGATCCGAATCCCGGACATGAGTCGCACCAACCACTTCTGGCGGAATCAGAGTACGCACAGGCTCCTCCCAATCCCGATAAGACGCTCGGAAGGGGTGTCCACCCCCTGTTTGGCGGGCTGATTTAGCCTCCTTCGACATCTTAGCCTTGACACGGCGCTTGATGTCGTAAAATCGCTTACGACACGTGTCCTCAGTCCGCCTCACCACACCCTCACTATTCACAGCCGCAACAACCTTCCCCCACAGAACAGTCTTCCTGCGTGACGACACCTTTGCAGCATCATGGCCAAACAGCTGCCGATGATGCCTTATCAGCTCCCGCACCAAAGCCATATTTTCAGCGTAGCAGAATTTAACATTGCGGCCCGTCTTTGTAGTGGTGCGTGGCTGCGGAGCCACAGCACCTTCACTGTCACTATTACTGGAGGCCGCAGCAGCAACCTCCCCCTCCTCCTCACTAACCTCCTCCACCTCACTCACCTCCTCCCTCTCACTCACCTCCTTCACCACACTCACCTCTGACTGGGACATAATCAGGACAAACAACAAATAACACTGATAAAAAAAAACACTAAACACACTCCTCCACTACCACTACACACCACACTAACACACACACACACACACACACACACACACACACACACACACACTCACAAACAATGACAATAGACCTTAAAAAAAACAAAGACAAAAAACTAGACAGACTTTTAAATAACTACACAACAAGTATGACAAGACTACTTACACACACAGTACAGCACTCAACAATCGCATATAACCTCCTCAAAACCGCCAAAAACTCCAAACAACTCACCAACTCCTAACACACCTTCCTCTCACTTCTCCACTAGCTAAACCCACGAGGTGCGGACGGTTTGGGGCGGTTTTATAGTAATGAGCACAGACACTCCTCCATCACGAATCAAACCAATCACGGACGAGTGACAAAAACGAAACTTAGGAAAAAAACGCGGCCGGGAACGGATAAACACTGCCGTAAACGAAAAATGACGCAGTCGTGGAAAAACCTCATAACACGGCCGCAAATCCTCAAAATCGGCCGCAATCTACCTTTGAAAAACACGAATGACATCGACATCGGAAAACACGAAAATGAAAAATACGACAGCTTAGTAAATGAGTCGTAATAAATTCAAAATGTTGGAACTTTACACATTCGATGTCATTTGTGTTGGAACTTTAATCTCATTCTGAAAAATACAAATTTTAGTAAATATACCCCCCAGTCTTTACTGTGCATTGTTATATCTAGTGACATATATATATACACTTAGTATTGTTAGTCCAGTGTAGTTTTATTGTTTGTCATAACTTATGCATTGTATATGTGACTGTGTGTGTTCATATAGCTGCTGTGTGATATCTACTCCGTGTATCTATCTCATAAGTGCTAACCCTATATTCTCTACCCTGAGTGGGGCTCAGTACATCAGGGCTTTTGGTTAATATACAGTAGGTGTTTTTCACAGGATATACTTGTATAGTATTTTTCCCTATGCTTTTCAGTCACCATTTGCCACTTGAATCCTCTGTTTGTGCATTACACTGTACAGGGGGTTCCCGTTTGGATACATTTTCTGCATTTATTGTATTGTGTTGCCCTTGGATTAGCCTTCCTATCATGTCGGCTACAAGGGGCGACGGTTCTGTGGCTGATCCCGCCAGTCGCAGTGGTGATGTCATGTACCCCTTAGAGGATAACATTGCAGCTGATGGATCAAGTGCTGGGGGCTCTTTACCTTCCAGTCAGGTTGTAGCGACGGGGGCACATTCAGATCCACCTTGGGCTACTTTCTCTACATTACTGAATACGCTTGTAACTAGACTCACGCCCCCTATGGGACCACCTGTGCCTTTACAGCCACAATTTGTCCCTGTGGTTAATCCGCCATGGGCAGATACTCTGTCCACTCAGTTACAGTAATTCCATCAGACAATGGCTAAGCAGATACCTGGCCCTCGCCCGCCTAAGGCCAAGGGGCCCTCTAAGCGGGCCCTTACTTCCTCGTAATCCGCTCATGTTCCGGATACCTCTTCTGATGAAGAGGTGTGTATACTGACCCCTCACAGGTAGATGTTCCTGATCTCTTAGAGGCTATCAGGCTGATTCTCCAAATCGATGATGACACAGAACATCAAGAGGCCTCTAAGAAACCTGATAGGTTCAAACATCAGAAGGTCGCTAAACTTGTTTTACCTCATTCTAACCATTTGGTTGACATACGTCAGGAATCCTGGGAGTGTCCTGGGAAAAAGTTTACACCTCATAAGAAGATGATAGCTCGCTATCCTCTTGCCGCAGAGCTAAGTAAAAATTGGGAAACACTGCCTCCAGTGGACTCACAAGTCGCACGGCTAGTGGTTTCTTCTGCTCTGTCTGTCATTACCGTCACTTCTCGGAAAGAATTGACGGATAAGCGTGTGGAGGGTTCCTTGAAGTCTATTTATAGTATCGCTGGAGCTGTGCATAGACCTACTATTGTGGCCTCTTGGTCTGCTGAAGCCATCACGGCTTGGGTTCAGGAGGTGGAAGCGGAATTGCCGTCTAACTCTCCTGATAATGCTAAACAATGTCTCTCGTATATTGTTACGGCTTTTCAATACATTCAGGAGGCGGCTTCTGATGCTGGTGTTCTGGCGGCCAAAGCGGCTACTACGTCCATTCTGGCTCGCCGGATCCTGTGGTTACGGTCCTGGTCTGTGGATCTGGACTCTAAGAAAACTCTGGTTCTCCCTTTTAAGGGGAATATTCTTTTTGGGGAAGATCTCAACAAAATTGTTTCTGATATTGCCTCTGCTAAGACTGCATGTCTGCCTAGTACTGCTCCTTCAGCTCCGAAGGCTAAGAGTACTTCCTTTCGTTCCTTTCGACCTCCAGATAAAGCAAAGGGTCAGGCATACCCAAAACAGTCACGAACTTCCAAGTCCAGTAAGCCCAAGCCTAAAAGACCCTGGACCGCCAATCATCCTGCTTCCAAATCTGACAAGCCTGCTGCATGACGGGGCGGGCCTCCCTCTGGGAGATCCCAGGGTGGGAGGCCGACTTCTAGGGTTTGCTCAGACATGGTTACAGACCACTTCGGACGTATGGGTATGGGAAGTCGTCACTCACAGATACGCCATCTCCTTCCAGAATCGTCCCCCTCGTCAGTTTTGCTCAACCAACATCCCATCGGATCCGGTGAAAGGAAACGCTCTACAGGTGGTGGTACGATCCCTCCCGGACACAGGAGTGGTAGTGCCGGTGCCTATGACTCAGAGAGGCAGGGGGTACTATTCAACGCTGTTCCTAGTAGTGATGTGCTTGTGTTTTGGTTTTGGGTTCGGTTCCGCGGCCGTGTTTTGGATTCGGACGCGTTTTGGCAAAACCTTAACGAAATTTTTTTGTTGGATTCGGGTGTTGTTTTTTTTAAAAACCCTCAAAAAGAGCTTAAATCATAGAATTTGGGGGTCATTTTGATCCCATAGTATTATTAACCTCAATAAGCATAATTTCCACTCATTTTCAGTCTATTCTGAACACCTCACAATATTATATTTAGTCCTAAAATTTGTACCCGAGGTCGCTGGATGGCTAAGCTAAGCGACCCAAGTGGCCGACACAAACACCTGGCCCATCTAGGAGTGGCACTGCAGTGTCAATCAAGACAGGATGGCCCTTCCAAAAAATACTCCCCAAACAGCACATGATGCAAAGAAAAAAAAGAGGCGCACCAAGGTCGCTGTGTGACTAAGCTAAGCGACCCAAGTGGCCGACACAAACACCTGGCCCATCTAGGAGTGGCACTGCAGTGTCAGACAGGATGGCACTTCAAAAAAATAGTCCCCAAACAGCACATGATGCAAAGAAAACAAGAGGCGCACCGAGGTGGCTGTGTGACTAAGCTAAGCGACACAAGTGGCCGACACAAACACCTGGCCCATCTAGGAGTGGCACTGCAGTGTCAATCAAGACAGGATGGCCCTTCCAAAAAATACTCCCCAAACAGCACATGATGCAAAGAAAAAAAGAGGTGCACCAAGGTGGCTGTGTGACTAAGCTAAGCGACACAAGTGGCCGACACAAACACCTGGCCCATCTAGGAGTGGCACTGCAGTGTCAATCAAGACAGGATGGCCCTTCCAAAAAATTGTCCCCAAACAGCACATGATGCCAAGAAAAATGAAAGAAAAAAGAGGTGCAAGATGGAATTGTCCTTGGGCCCTCCCACCCACCCTTATGTTGTATAAACAGGACATGCACACTTTAACGAACCCATCATTTCAGCGACAGGGTCTGCCACACGATTGTGACTGAAATGACTGGTTGGTTTGGGCCCCCACCAAAAAAGAAGCAATCAATCTCTCCTTGCACAAACTGGCTCTACAGAGGCAAGATGTCCACCTCATCATCATCCTCCGATTCCTCACCCCTTTCACTGTGTACATCCCCCTCCTCACAGATTATTAATTCGTCCCCACTGGAATCCACCATCTCAGGTCCCCGTGTACTTTCTGGAGGCAATTGCTGCTGGTGAATGTCTCCACGGAGGAATTGATTATAATTAATTTTAATGAACATCATCTTCTCCACATTTTCTGGAAGTAACCTCGTACGCCGATTGCTGACATGGTGAGCGGCTGCACTAAACACTCTTTCGGAGTACACACTGGAGGGAGGGCAACTTAGGTAGAATAAAGCCAGTTTGTGCAAGGGCCTCCAAATTGCCTCTTTTTCCTGCCAGTATACGTACGGACTGTCTGACGTGCCTACTTGGATGCGGTCACTCATATAATCCTCCACCATTCTTTCAATGGTGAGAGAATCATATGCAGTGACAGTAGACGACATGTCAGTAATCGTTGGCAGGTCCTTCAGTCCGGACCAGATGTCAGCACTCGCTCCAGACTGCCCTGCATCACCGCCAGCGGGTGGGCTCGGAATTCTTAGCCTTTTCCTCGCACCCCCAGTTGCAGGAGAATGTGAAGGAGGAGATGGTGACGGGTCACGTTCCGCTTGACTTGACAATTTTCTCACCAGCAGGTCTTTGAACCTCTGCAGACTTGTGTCTGCCGGAAAGAGAGATACAACGTAGGTTTTAAATCTAGGATCAAGCACGGTGGCCAAAATGTAGTGCTCTGATTTCAACAGATTGACCACCCGTGAATCCTTGTTAAGCGAATTAAGGGCTCCATCCACAAGTCCCACATGCCTAGTGGAATCGCTCTGTTTTAGCTCCTCCTGCAATGTCTCCAGCTTCTTCTGCAAAAGCCTGATGAGGGGAATGACCTGACTCAGGCTGGCAGTGTCTGAACTGACTTCACGTGTGGCAAGTTCAAAGGGTTGCAGAACCTTGCACAACGTTGAAATCATTCTTCACTGCGCTTGAGTCAGGTGCATTCCACCTCCTTTGCCTATATCGTGGCCAGATGTATAGGCTTGAATGGCCTTTTGCTGCTCCTCCATCCTCTGAAGCATATAGAGGGTTGAATTCCACCTCATTACCACCTCTTGCTTCAGATGATAGCAGGGCAGGTTCAGGAATGTTTGGTGGTGCTCCAGTCTTCGGTACGCGGTGCCTGAACGCCGAAAGTGGCCCGCAATTCTTCGGGCCACCGACAGCATCTCTTGCACGCCCCTGTCGTTTTTTAAATAATTCTGCACCACCAAATTCAAGGTATGTGCAAAACATGGGACGTGATGGAATTTGCCCAGATGTAATGCACGCACAATATTGCTGGCGTTGTCCGATGTCACAAATCCCCAGGAGAGTCCAATTGGGGTAAGCCATTCTGCGATGATCTTCCTCAGTTGCCGTAAGAGGTTTTCAGCTGTGTGGCTATTCTGGAAAGCGGTGATACAAAGCGTAGCCTGCCTAGGAACGAGTTGGCGTTTGCGAGATGCTGCTACTGGTGCCGCCACTGCTGTTCTTGCTGCGGGAGGCAATACATCTACCCAGTGGGCTGTCACAGTCATATAGTCCTGAGTCTGCCCTGCTCCACTTGTCCACATGTCCGTGGTTAAGTGGACATTGGGTACAACTGCATTTTTTAGGACACTGGTGAGTCTTTTTCTGAGGTCTGTGTACATTTTCGGTATCGCCTGCCTAGAGAAATGGAACCTAGATGGTATTTGGAACCGGGGACACAGTACCTCAATCAAGTCTCTAGTTGGCTCTGAATTAACGATGGATACCGGAACCACGTTTCTCACCGCCAAGGCTGCCAAGGCCTCAGTTATCCGCTTTGCAGCAGGATGACTGCTGTGATTTTTCATCTTCCTCGCAAAGGACTGTTGGACAGTCAATTGCTTACTGGAAGTAGTACAAGTGGTCTTCCGACTTCCCCTCTGGGATGACGATCGACTCCCAGCAGCAACAACAGCAGCGCCAGCAGCAGTAGGCATTACACTCAAGGATGCATCGGAGGAATCCCAGGCAGGAGAGGACTCGTCAGACTTGCCAGTGACATGGCCTGCAGGACTATTGGCTTTCCTGGGTAAGGAGGAAATTGACACTGAGGGAGTTGGTGGTGTGATTTGCAGGAGCTTGGTTACAAGAGGAAGGGATTTAGTGGTCAGTGGACTGCTTCCACTGTCACCCAAAGTTTTTGAACTTGTCACTGACTTATGATGAATGCGCTGCAGGTGACGTATAAGGGAGGATGTTCCGAGGTGGTTAACGTCCTTACCCCTACTTATTACAGCTTGACAAAGGCAACACACGGCTTGACACCTGTTGTCCGCATTTGTGTTGAAATAATTCCAGACCGAAGAGCAGATTTTTTTTTTGTATTTTGACCAGGCATGTCAAGGGCCATATTCCTCCCACGGACAACAGGTGTCTCCCCGGGTGCCTGACTTAAACAAACCACCTCACCATCAGAATCCTCCTTGTCAATTTCCTCCCCAGCGCCAGCAACACCCATATCTTCATCCTGGTGTACTTCAACAGTGACATCTTCAATTTGACTATCAGGAACTGGACTGCGGGTGCTCCTTCCAGCACTTGCAGGGGGCGTGCAAATGGTGGAAGGTGCAAGCTCTTCCCGTCCAGTGTTGGGAAGGTCAGGCATCGCAACCGACACAATTGGACTCTCCTTGGGGATTTGTGATTTTGAAGAACGCACAGTTCTTTGCTGTGCTTTTGCCAGCTTAAGTCTTTTCTTTTTTCTAGCGAGAGGATGAGTGCTTCCATCCTGATTTGAAGCTGAACCACTAGCCATGAACATAGGCCAGGGCCTCAGCCATTCCTTGCCACTCCGTGTCGTAAATGGCATATTGGCAAGTTTACGCTTCTCCTCAGACGCTTTTAATTTTGATTTTTGGGTCATTTTACTGAACTTTTGTGTTTTGGATTTTACATGCTCTCTACTATGACATTGGGCATCGGCCTTGGCAGACGACGTTGATGGCATTTCATCGTCTCGGCCATGACTAGTGGCAGCAGCTTCAGCACGAGGTGGAAGTGGATCTTGATATTTCCCTTTAACCTCCACATTTTTGTTCTCCATTTTTTAATGTGTGGAATTATATGCCAGTATCAATAGCAATGGCCTACTACTATATTTACTGCGCACAACTAAAAGGCACCACAGGTATACAATGTAAATGGATGGATACTAGTATACTTAATGGATGACGAGTGACGACACAGAGGTAGGTACACAGCAGTGGCCTACCGTACTGCTATATACAGTATACTGGACCTGGTGGACACTGTCAGCAAACTGCTAAACTAGTCTAAAAAAAAGGCACCACAGGTATACAATGTAGATGGATGGATACTAGTATACTTTATGGATGACGAGTGACGACACAGAGGTAGGTACACAGCAGTGGCCTACCATACTGCTATATACAGTATACTGGACCTGGTGGACACTGTCAGCAAACTGCTAAACTAGTCTAAAAAAAGGCACCACAGGTATACAATGTAGATGGATGGATACTAGTATACTTTATGGATGACGAGTGACGACACAGAGGTAGGTACACAGCAGTGGCCTACCGTACTGCTATAAACAGTATACTGGACCTGGTGGACACTGTCAGCAAACTGCTAAACTAGTCTAAAAAAAAGGCACCACAGGTATACAATGTAGATGGATGGATACTAGTATACTTTATGGATGACGAGTGACGACACAGAGGTAGGTACACAGCAGTGGCCTACCGTTCTGCTATATACAGTATACTGGACCTGGTGGACACTGTCAGCAAACTGCTAAACTAGTCTAAAAAAAAGGCACCACAGGTATACAATGTAGATGGATGGATACTAGTATACTTTATGGATGACGAGTGACGACACAGAGGTAGGTACACAGCAGTGGCCTACCGTACTGCTATATACAGTATACTGGACCTGGTGGACACTGTCAGCAAACTGCTAAACTAGTCTAAAAAAAAGGCACCACAGGTATACAATGTAGATGGATGGATACTAGTATACTTTATGGATGACGAGTGACGACACAGAGGTAGGTACACAGCAGTGGCCTACCGTACTGCTATATACAGTATACTGGACCTGGTGGACACTGTCAGCAAACTGCTAAACTAGACTAAAAAAAAGGCACCACAGGTATACAATGTAGATGGATGGATACTAGTATACTTTATGGATGACGAGTGACGACACAGAGGTAGGTACACAGCAGTGGCCTACCGTACTGATATATACAGTATACTGGACCTGGTGGACACTGTCAGCAAACTGCTAAACTAGTCTAAAAAAAAGGCACCACAGGTATACAATGTAGATGGATGGATACTAGTATACTTTATGGATGACGAGTGACGACACAGAGGTAGGTACACAGCAGTGGCCTACCGTACTGCTATATACAGTATACTGGACCTGGTGGACACTGTCAGCAAACTGCTAAACTAGTCTAAAAAAAAGGCACCACAGGTATACAATGTAGATGGATGGATACTAGTATACTTTATGGATGACGAGTGACGACACAGAGGTAGGTACACAGCAGTGGCCTACCGTACTGCTATATACAGTACTATGATAAAGCTAAATATTTATCGTATATAATACCCTTTATGAGGTCTAAGAACACTGTACGCTATCTACGTATGAAGTACCGTAAGGGTACGCTAGTTGCGTAACAATCGCTTTGCCGTGATCGAGACGCTCAAGCGTTACGTTCACTCACGGCCAAGAGATCACAGGCAGGCACGTTATTGGCTGTTAACTAAAGTAATGATTCGCTATAGCGTAGCGAACGCTCGGGACCACGAGGAGATCACCAGCGGAGCTGACGCTCACTATATTAAACCTTTGTATCTAAACCATAAACAGTGTATTGTGCAGTAAAACCTTAGTGTAATGTTAGAGAGTAAATGCAACACAGTATAACCTTATTACCTTAAAAGCTGTTTGAGCGTCACCGACGCTCTGAGAATACTTAATACTATAAGAAACACACAGATACCGTGCTCAGGGTCCAACGCCTAAAATATATATTATGAATGCTATACTTGCAAAAGAGTTAAACACAATACAAGTCATACACTACAATATAACATAGACTACCTAACCAGATAACTACACAGGAAATACAATACAATTTAAGGGAAAATGAGTGAGAGAGAGAGAAGGAGAGAGAGAGAGAGAGAATTTGAGAGAGATTGGCCCACAATAACAAGAAGATCAATATAGTTGCGGAGAAACACTTACGCTCAAGGGGAAACGATCGCATGCGCCTCGATATCCAGCTCCCGATTATCAGCAATGAGAACCGTTGAAGAGAGTGAACTGGATATGGTCGGCCTGCCTATTTATGCCCCACACACAATGCAATTCAATGGTCCCTACAATCTTATTGTTCATTGGACACAGGAATTCGACTTCGCACTATAACAAAAGGTCATAGGTTGATTCATACAGGTGGGCTGTGACTATTTCCAACAGCTCAGGTGGGAGGGAAACTGGGTTTCCCACCGCATGGGTAATAAAGTGCAAATAAAGTAAATGTTCATAAACTTCTTATGTCCATAACTATTCGCACGAGCGATTGATCTGCTTCAAACCAACACCGGAATATTTCTAATTAAATATTCTTCCGATGGATACTAAACACCACTGTATTACTCCTGTCTGACCCTTCGTATCAAACAAAGAGGGATTTCTCTGTTCATGAACATTCTATATTAACCAAACTTGCAGAATCTATCAAAGGGACCATGATCTACAAAATACATTATATAGTGAAAATATGTAATGATTGAGTCGCACGCTACGATCACATAAACTCTACCGTAAATACGCATACCATGCGCCTGCGGGTGCCCGCGACTGTGAGTATGCGCACGTACGGGAGAGCGTTCGCATGCGCAGCACGGACCTGTGTGAGGTGCAAATATGGTAGTGTGCATAGAGATATTTTTCTGACTTTGACAGTCCACCCTTTGGCAGTCAACAATAACTGCCACTTCCTGAAAACATTTCAAAAAGAGAAAAATATATGTTAGGGGTTAATACATTTACATGGTTGGGTAAGGGAGGAGAGGAGATGGTAGGAAAAGGGTATGACCTAGTGCGATAGCAGAAGCATGTGTGTATGAATCCGTGCTTGGGGGTCATGTATCATCGTGCCGTACGTGTTTTAAATCAAGCTTCGAGGTATTGCGAAGTATACATGTGAATTCCTTCTTATCCCGTGGTACGGGTCTGTGGATGGGCTGTCAAACTTTACCGAGCTCTTTTTGGCTTTGGTGGTAACAAAATGGGGGAGCACATTTTAGTTGATGATACATGAATGGGGGAGATATGTGATTGCTGACATCTGTGCCTGTATTCCCTATCGACTATGTGTGTCATTACCTGAGGGTTGTAGAAATGAAGAAAAGACATAATTACGGTAAATGCGGTGGTATTCTATGTCAGGTAAATGTACAGTCGTCGATTGAGGTCTTGTTTGGTGTCTGTTGAATGCAGTCTTCTTTGTGCTTTTGCCCATAAGGTGCGAGCAAAAGCTGTCAATGTCCATAGATTTACAAAAGTGTTGGGCTAGCGTAATTTTAAAATTTCTAGGGAAACTGGGGATCCATGGCATAGTTCATCAAAAATCTGTGTATCAGGTTGTCAAACTTCTTCTTTAATCCCTCTGTTGTCTGTATATCGGCTCATCAAATTCCTCGTCCAAGTGGGCCTTGTTACCTTGGAGAAAACGGAAAAACAGGTGAAAGAAACGGACCGTAGAAATCGCATTTTCATCACATCATTGTTTCTACATTTGGGTCATAAATCAAGTCCAGGTTAATTACAGTTTCCTCACTCCTTAAACTCATTACCCTAGTACGATGATTGCACTTCATTAAAGCCTGACCGCATCTAAATATCAATCCAATCGATATGACAACACCTAAGATACATAGGAGAAACTTCCCAACATCCATTATGACTCCTTGAGCCCAGTCTCCTAAACCAGAAAACCAATTTCGCGGGTTCAACCATGACACCCAACCAGTCAGCTCATTACCTACAGCAGCAAGAGTGAGATTGTGTCTCCTGCGAAATTCCCACTTCAATTGGAGAATATCGTCCATCTTTTGGTCTATGACCTCGACCGGATCCTCTGTGCTATTCGTAATATATGTGCAACATTTCACGCCGTATTGTGTTGCCAGTGTGACACAATATCCGCCTGTCACTGCTGTGAGGTAATTGAGAACCATTCTATGCTGTACCAGTTCTGTTTTGTAAGCCTGAAGTTCTCTTCCAGTATACCTAAACGTGTCATCATACATTTCAGTGATATTATCTAACAAATTGGCGAGCGCAGAAATGTATTTATAATTCAGCACTCCTCTAGCGGTGCGGGTGAAATCTAACGCGATTAAGAATTGAATCCCGGTGGATTCACTTATCAGATCAGAGGCCGGATGCTCTGTCTTCTCTATCAGGTGCCTTTTAACAACGTGCTCGTAATGGGTGTGAGTATAAGGAGCTTGGGCACCACGGTGTATGTCTTTCATTTTGTCATGTGATACAGTCATTACTTCAGGCAGTACTTTTCCAATATAACACAATCCTTCAGAGTTTGGGGCAAGCCACTTGTACGCCTTTCTCCCGCATATGAAATATGCATCATCGGGGAGAACATATGGGACGGAGTAGGACATAACCATATTACACACCTTCCATGTGAAATCTCCTAACCCTAATTCTTCCATCTGCTTAGTACACGTATCAGGTTGTAAGATATGTGCACAGTATCCTGGTGATACCTCTCCAACTCTAGTAATCCTACAGTATTTCCTAAGGTATACCTATACCGGAAAGATTTTCCTCTACTGGCTATGCGGCGTACAAGCTCTGTATCTGTAGGCATTCTATCTGCTCTATGCGAAAAGGTCATGGTGTGGTTACTCCATGACACTTCCCAATTTCCCGGTTTTCGGGGATTGGAGATGTTGAAACATAATAGGGACCTATCCACATGGTATTGGTGGAGCTTCAAACTAGGAGGGCTGGAGATATTAAACCTCCGGTCCACCGGTCTCCCACCATTTAACTCAAGTACCTCCTCTATCGTTAAAGGAAATGGTACTAGCCCTGATTTGCTATGACCCTGAGGTACTTGAGAGCATATCCAACAATCTGTTTTGTTTAACACATTACCCACTAAGGAGTGATAGTCACTCAATGAATGCCGGTCCATATGGATATTAAAACTGGATTGGCATTTCTTAATGCACCCATCCTCAATGACATTGTTACAGAGCCTACAGATACAGTTTTCTTCAGCTAACAATCCTTCACAATTCCTTCTATGGTCAATGCTATCGGATCGTTTTCTGATACTCGCCTTTGCTTGTTGATTATGTTGTTCTCGGAAAACTATGCCTCCATCTTTATCATCAGAACCCATTCCAGAACCTCTCTCGACCTCCATGGTACTCTCGCCGGAACAGACTGCTCTGGTCAAAATCATGGTCAACAGGAAAATCCGGATCACAGTCTCTTGGGGCAAGTCCATCTTATAGGAGGAGACGGAAAAAAAATGAGAGGGGGAAAAAAATAATTGAGGGAGATGGGATGGGAAATTGGAGAAAAACAATAAAAGGGAACAGGGGATCGACAACTGCTTTTGGTCTTGTGATTTTCAATGCTCAGGTGCCGCCTCAGTCCTCCTGGAACAGACACTCTAGTGATACAACCTCTACCGTCTGTTCCTTATCACAGGACTTCTCTGGATCAACGACCTTTTTACAGTGGGACAAATGAACCCAAGTCTCTCTCTCAGCAACCTTCAATGCTGTAGTGCTAGTCAATAAGACCTGGTATGGTCCTTCCCATCTGTCAATAAGGCAACCTGAGCGTAGAAAATTCCGTATCATTACATAATCCCCAGGTTCAATGTCATGACAATTACTATCTGGTAAATCAGGAATCACTAACTTCAGATTATCATTTTGATTCCTCAACTGTTTACTCATGTTAATCAAGTATTTTACAGTTACTTCATTGTTACACTTCAAATCATCCTGAGGGTTAATCATAACATGCGGTTGTCGACCAAACAAGATTTCAAAGGGAGACAGATTAAGAGGGGACCTGGGAGTGGTTCTGATGCTGTACAGTACAATGGGTAAAGCTTCTGGCCATGTCAATCCTGTCTCTGCCATCACTTTACTCAGTTTATTTTTAATCGTGCTGTTCACTCTTTCCACTTTCGCACTCGCCTGTGGACGGTATGGAGTATGCAGCTTGCTATCAATTCCCATCAATTTACACATTCCTTGAAAGACATCACCTGTAAAATGGGTACCCCTATCACTTTCGATAATTCTAGGGATACCATATCTACATACAAATTCCTGCACAATTTTCTTCGCAGTAAACATAGCGGTATTTGTGGCCGCTGGAAATGCTTCGACCCAATTTGAGAAAACATCTATACAAACAAGTACATATTTCAAATTTCGACAAGGGGGTAATTGAATGAAGTCAATCTGTATTACCTGGAAAGGGCCGCCGGCAGGTGGGATATGGGATGGTTCTGTAGGTATTGCCTTTCCAATATTCTTTCTCAAACAGGTAAGGCACGACATGGCTCTTTTACTCGCATGAGAGGAGAATCCTGGGGCGCACCAATATGCTCTTACCAACTTGCACATCCCTTCCTTGCCTAGATGAGTCAGCCCGTGAGCTGCTTCAGCCAAACATGGAAGGTATGCTCTGGGGGCCACCGGTTTACCTTGTCCATCCGTCCAGAGTCCTGAGGACTCCTGGCCATATCCCTTTGCCCTCCAGACTGCCCTTTCCTGTGTGGAACACAAATTTTGCATCTCACACAACTTCTGTGTGTTGATGGTATTAAATACCATCAGTTGTGTGGTGTCTGTCTGTCTGGGGGTAGCAGCTGCTAACTTAGCTGCTTCGTCTGCTCGGCTGTTACCAAGCGATACTGGGTCTTGGCTATATGTATGTGCTTTACATTTGATAACAGCCACTCTGTCGGGTTCCTGTATCGCTGTTAGAAGCCTTTTTATGTGAGCTGCATGCGCTACCGGTGTACCAGCTGCCGTCATGAAATTTCTGAGGCGCCATAGGGCTCCGAAATCATGGACTACCCCGAATGCGTATCTAGAATCGGTGTAGATATTGGCTGATTTGCCCTTAGCCAATTCACATGCTCTGGTTAGGGCGACCAGTTCAGCAACCTGGGCTGAGTGAGGTGGGCCTAGCGGTTCCGCTTCTATGGTGCCTTGGTCATCTACGACTGCGTATCCAGTACACAAGTCTCCCGAGTCTGACTGTCTATGACAACTACCGTCCGTGTAGAACGTAAGTTCTGCATCTTCCAGTGGGTTGTCACTGATGTCAGGCCTTGCGGTAAAATTTTGGGTCAAATATTCTATACAATCATGAGTGTCTTCCTTTGTATTAAATCCTCCTTCCCCAGTACTCTCATCCTCCACCCTTTGGGTCTGTCCAGACACACTTGGGAGATATGTTGCAGGATTTAATGCACTGCATCTCCTTATGGTGATGTTTACGGGGGCCATTAGTGCCAATTCCCATCTTGTAAACCGCGCTGATGAGACGTGCCTGGTTTGGGCAGAATTTAACAAGGCTGACACTGCATGCGGTGTATGAATTGTGAGGTTGTGACCTAGCACGACGTCTTCGCTTTTCGTTACTAGCAATGCTATCGCAGCAACGCTTCGCAAGCATGTGGGGAGGGATCGCGCTACCGTGTCTAGCTGAGCGCTGTAATATGCTACTGGCCTGCTGGCATCACCGTGCTTTTGGGTTAGTACGCCTGCCGCGCAACCAGCACTTTCTGTTCCGTATAGTTCAAAGGGTTTCCCATAGTCCGGCATACCTAATGCTGGTGCCTGCGTTAGGCACTGTTTAAGTCTCTCAAATGCTGCCTCAGACTCGTCTGTATGCGAAATCCGATCAGGTTTGTTTGAGGAGACCATTTCCTGCAAAGGTAACGCTAACATGGAAAACCCTGGGATCCAATTACGGCAATACCCACACATTCCTAAAAATGTTCTGATTTGTTGCTGGGTTTGTGGCAGAGTCATGTCTCTAATTGCTTGAATTCTATCAGCGGTCAGGTGTCTCAGTCCTTGTGTTAAACAGTGTCCCAAATATTTTACCTTAGTTTGGCATAATTGCAACTTGTCTTTGGAAACCTTGTGTCCTGTGTCTGAAAGATGAAACAGGAGCTGTTTCGTATCCTTCAGGGATGCCTCCAATGAATCAGAACACAGTAGTAGATCATCCACGTACTGTATTAATACTGATCCACTCACTGGTTGGAAAGACTGTAAACAATCATGCAAAGCCTGAGAAAATATACTTGGGCTATCTATGAATCCTTGTGGTAATCGAGTCCATGTGTATTGGACTCCTCTGTATGTAAATGCGAACAAATATTGACTGTCAGGGTGCAGAGGTACCGAAAAGAAAGCGGAGCAGAGGTCAATAACAGTGAAAAATTTCGCAGTGGGAGGGATTTGCATTAGGATGACAGCTGGATTTGGCACTACGGGGAACTGACTCTCAACTATTTTGTTAATCCCCCTTAGATCCTGCACTAGCCGGTAACCCCTCCCCCCACTCTTTTTCACAGGGAAGATGGGACTATTAGCAGTGCTGGACGTTCTTACCAGAATGCCCTGTTGTAGCAAGCGCTCTATTACTGGGTAAACTCCTAACTCCACCTCTGGCTTCAGAGGGTACTGTGGGATTTTTGGAGCTATCCTACCATCTTTTACTTGTACAACTACCGGAGCTACGTTTGCCATTAATCCAGTGTCCTGTCCATCTTTAGTCCAAAGTGACTCTGGTATCTGAGATGTCATTTCTTCTACTTGGGAGGGAGTCCTATTTGTCATAATGGTATGTGACATTAATTTTGACGGGGAGTCTAACATGTCTCGTACTTCCTGAGCGTGATTCTCAGGTATGTCCAAGAATACACCTTCAGGAGTACAATAAATGACACACCCCATTTTACACAGTAAGTCTCTTCCCAGGAGATTGGTCGGTGCCGATGCAGCCAGCAAAAAGGAATGCTTGGTATGTAAAGGCCCTATTGTAATCTCTGCTGGTTTGCTAACAGGGTAATGCTGGACTACTCCTGTTACTCCCACGGCTGGAATTGTCCTACCAGTGGTCCTCATGCCCACTGTCGAATTTATCACTGATTTGGCCGCCCCTGTGTCTACAAGAAAGTTTAATGATTTACCAGCTACATTGATTGCAATTTCTGGTTCACTTCCAAGACTTGCAATCAATTTTACTGGCTGCAGATTACAGGTATGGCCACACCCCTATTGGGTATGGTGACCTCCCTGAATCCCGCTGGCAGCAACTACTTGTGAGGGAGTTAGCTGGGAACTACCAGAGGTTTGCCAATCTCTGTTTGGGGGGTATCTTTTTGTTTCCCCTGCATGTGGCTCATAACTCCGTTTCTGCGGACCTTGCTCCCAATGTCGTGTGTCGTGTCGTTGTCTAGGGGGTTGGTATGAGTTTCGTACATTCTTTACTCTACAATCTCGTGCCATGTGTCCCTGTTTATGACAAGAATAACAAGTAACCACACTTGACTTACCCACAGGGTTTGGTGATACAAACAAAGGCTGCCTTGTGGTCAGGGCCTGTATACTTACGGCCATTAACTTATCACTTTGTTGTTCCCTGTGTCTGGTGATGTTCCTATCGTGATCAATAGCAGCCTCTCTCAAAGTAGCCACAGACAGACCTCGCCAACATGGTTGTGTGGTCTGTACCCTAGTCTTCAATGACTCTTTTAAACCATCCATCAGTACCGATACTGCTACTTCTCGATGGTTTATGTTTGTTTTAATGTCCTCTATGCCTGTGTATTTTGCCATTTCTGATAATGCTCTGTGAAAATACTCTGCAGCTGTCTCTGACTCCTTCTGTTTAATGGAGAATATCTTGTTCCATCTGACTACCGCTGGGAAATACTCTTTTAACTGTAAGTTTATTCTTTTTACATTGTCTTTGTTGTACACATCTGTAAGAGGTACATCCTGATCTAATCCGCAATCAGCTAAAAATTGAGTTGCGTCAACATTGGAGGGTAAACATGCTCTCAGCAATATCTGCCAGTCTTTATTGTTGGGCTCTACAGTGTTACCTAAGTCTCTGATGTATTTTTGACTGGCAACTAAATCTTTTCTAGGGTCAGGGAATTCAGACACGATGGTCCTTAATTCCATTCTGGAAAATGGGCTATACATGGCAATGTTCCTCACAGGGGTGACCCCTGTTGTGTCAGTTTTCCCATTTGGAACAGCTATTACCCTAACAGGAGTAACTCTAACAACATCACTCTGTGTGGGTTCTACAGCCTGTGGTGAAATGGCTTCAGCATAGTGTATGGTGCCGTACTTACCTGTAGATACGACCTCACCTATCCCTCCGCTAGGGGCCTTTGTTACTAATCTCGTGGGTGGAGCTGTGCCTACTGTGGTCTCTGCTATGGTGGCTGCTAGAGAGAGCGCTGAAATTGTTGCCGATTCGTCTTCTTGATCACACTCCTGAGGAAAGTTCAAAACAGGGTACAACTTGCACGGGTTAATACTTGCGTTGGTTAATTGGTTAACATTATCTTTAACATTTATACAGTTGCTAAGTGTTTGTGTGTTACACCTTAGTGCGTCATTCTCCGCAACCAATTTCTCTCCTGATATGTATGGTGGCGGTGGGGCCGTGGCTATCAGTTTTCTGATTGAGCCAGATCCCGCCGCCTGAGCCAATCCTCTCTGTATGTCACCTTCCTGCTGCCACAACTGCAAATAATCGTAATGTTTGATTCGTCTCTTTGTTGATTTAATGAGACATATCCTTCTCCTTAAATTCGTTAACACTTCTGTGCTGAAGCTACCTACTCTTGGGAATTTCTCCCCGTCATGTACTGTCATTCTCTCCCATTCATCACATAAAGCTTCTGTGTGACTTCCGTATTTCTCACACATTACATACCTTGCCGACCCAATTGGTCGGTTCACTGAATCAACCCGAACCGAGGTTGATCGCCCCCTACCTGAACAAGTGGCCCCCATAGTTCGAAGGTGTTGCTTTATTTAACCAACCCTTACGCAAACCAAATGTCCAAAATAGGCTGACGGTGGCGGTTTACCGAGTACCCCACTCACTCGCCCACGCCGACCAATACGACCTGATCACACCGATATGGTGCTTGCGTACTCGACCTAGGGCCCCTGCGACCTGAACCTCTATTTACTGGAACCTGTGAGGGTGCTCCGAAGAACACTTACTCTTTCCAGTAACTATTGGTTGCTGGATAGTTCCTGAGTGAGCAGCGAACTTCCCTTAAAATAAAAAAAAAAATTACACAAATCACGTTAGAATGTACAAATAGCGTTTATGACCTTCGTACACAAATAGTACCGGTCAGGTTTACTAATGCACACAATTACGTGCGGTACAATCGTTTAGTACACAAGCAACTAATCTTATGTACTGAGCGACCAGTGGAATCGAAAATTTCGGCTGCGAATTCCTTCAGCCAGAGCTTATATGGCCTATATGGGTGTTGCACCAACCCTTTCTTGGTGTTGTGCCTGTGGACTGTATAGCGGACTTCCTTGTCTGCTGTACCTGAACCTGTTGGTCTGCTATGACCTCCTGGTCTGTTACAGTATGACCTCCTGGTCTGCTACACTCTAATGCTCAAATTGTATATTTAACCAGGGATGCCTCCCTAGCCACCATGTACGTCACTTACACGCATGTACCTCACGAGTACTCGACTTTTCTTGTGGTTCAACCTGTAAAATTGTATACAACACACTCACTCACCACATGTACACTTTTGTTTCTATTTCTATTTCTGCGCAGAAATTTCTCTTTAGACCAGATGTGTTACAAATTAGGAGAAGGATCTATTAATTTAAATTTGGAATTAAAAAAAATTTTGCGCGATTTATCGCCTGGCGTTATTTACCGCGTGGTGCTACTTATCGCGTTGAGAGGAGAGAAAAAAAACTTGTGATTTGAGTTACGTGGGCATACCCGTACGCTCCGTTGCGTAATATACGCTGCGTGCGTCGGCCCTTGGATTGCGTACGCAAGTCTCAGTCTTTTGTTAGAGACACGTGTACGCAAAGCAAAGATCCACCGTAACACAATTTATACGTTTATCAACTATAGAGCTGGCAAACAGGAGAGTGACATACGAAAATACACCAATGAAAAGGAAATGCAGATATATATGTGTGCGTGCGTGTGTACGCAAGACAGAAAAATAAACAGTTTTAAAAAGACACTATTGTTTTGTTCTTACCTCCGGTTCCCGGATTCCTTCAGCACCCTTTACTAAGAGAAGCAGACGTTTATCCAAACAGCACTACGAGGAATATGATCTCCCGCCCTTTGCTGCTGGATAATGTCTGCTGAAATTACCTAGTGCAGATATGTGAAGGACAGGGCGAGCCGCCAATTGATAAAGCTAAATATTTATCGTATATAATACCCTTTATGAGGTCTAAGAACACTGTACGCTATCTACGTATGAAGTACCGTAAGGGTACGCTAGTTGCGTAACAATCGCTTTGCCGTGATCGAGACGCTCAAGCGTTACGTTCCCTCACGGCCAAGAGATCACAGGCAGGCACGTTATTGGCTGTTAACTAAAGTAATGATTCGCTATAGCGTAGCGAACGCTCGGGACCACGAGGAGATCACCAGCGGAGCTGACGCTCACTATATTAAACCTTTGTATCTAAACCATAAACAGTGTATTGTGCAGTAAAACCTTAGTGTAATGTTAGAGAGTAAATGCAACACAGTATAACCTTATTACCTTAAAAGCTGTTTGAGCGTCACCGACGCTCTGAGAATACTTAATACTATAAGAAACACACAGATACCGTGCTCAGGGTCCAACGCCTAAAATATATATTATGAATGCTATACTTGCAAAAGAGTTAAACACAATACAAGTCATACACTACAATATAACATAGACTACCTAACCAGATAACTACACAGGAAATACAATACAATTTAAGGGAAAATGAGTGAGAGAGAGAGAAGGAGAGAGAGAGAGAGAATTTGAGAGAGATTGGCCCACAATAACAAGAAGATCAATATAGTTGCGGAGAAACACTTACGCACAAGGGGAAACGATCGCATGCGCCTCGATATCCAGCTCCCGATTATCAGCAATGAGAACCGCTGAAGAGAGTGAACTGGATATGGTCGGCCTGCCTATTTATGCCCCACACACAATGCAATTCAATGGTCCCTACAATCTTATTGTTCATTGGACACAGGAATTCGACTTCGCACTATAACAAAAGGTCATAGGTTGATTCATACAGGTGGGCTGTGACTATTTCCAACAGCTCAGGTGGGAGGGAAACTGGGTTTCCCGCCGCATGGGTAATAAAGTGCAAATAAAGTAAATGTTCATAAACTTCTTATGTCCATAACTATTCGCACGAGCGATTGATCTGCTTCAAACCAACACCGGAATATTTCTAATTAAATATTCTTCCGATGGATACTAAACACCACTGTATTACTCCTGTCTGACCCTTCGTATCAAACAAAGAGGGATTTCTCTGTTCATGAACATTCTATATTAACCAAACTTGCAGAATCTATCAAAGGGACCATGATCTACAAAATACATTATATAGTGAAAATATGTAATGATTGAGTCGCACGCTACGATCACATAAACTCTACCGTAAATACGCATACCATGCGCCTGCGGGTGCCCGCGACTGTGAGTATGCGCACGTACGGGAGAGCGTTCGCATGCGCAGCACGGACCTGTGTGAGGTGCAAATATGGTAGTGTGCATAGAGATATTTTTCTGACTTTGACAACTATATACAGTGTCCTGGTGGACACTGTCAGCAAACTGCTAAACTAGTCTAAAAAAAAGGCACCACAGGTATACAATGTAGATGGATGGATACTAGTATACTTTATGGATGACGAGTGACGACACAGAGGTAGGTACACAGCAGTGGCCTACCGTTCTGCTATATACAGTATACTGGACCTGGTGGACACTGTCAGCAAACTGCTAAACTAGTCTAAAAAAAAGGCACCACAGGTATACAATGTAGATGGATGGATACTAGTATACTTTATGGATGACGAGTGACGACACAGAGGTAGGTACACAGCAGTGGCCTACCGTACTGCTATATACAGTATACTGGACCTGGTGGACACTGTCAGCAAACTGCTAAACTAGTCTAAAAAAAAGGCACCACAGGTATACAATGTAGATGGATGGATACTAGTATACTTTATGGATGACGAGTGACGACACAGAGGTAGGTACACAGCAGTGGCCTACCGTACTGCTATATACAGTATACTGGACCTGGTGGACACTGTCAGCAAACTGCTAAACTAGACTAAAAAAAAGGCACCACAGGTATACAATGTAGATGGATGGATACTAGTATACTTTATGGATGACGAGTGACGACACAGAGGTAGGTACACAGCAGTGGCCTACCGTACTGCTATATACAGTATACTGGACCTGGTGGACACTGTCAGCAAACTGCTAAACTAGTCTAAAAAAAAAGGCACCACAGGTATACAATGTAGATGGATGGATACTAGTATACTTTATGGATGACGAGTGACGACACAGAGGTAGGTACACAGCAGTGGCCTACCGTACTGCTATATACAGTACTATATACAGTGTCCTGGTGGACACTGTCAGCAAACTGCTAAACTAGTCTAAAAAAAAGGCACCACAGGTATACAATGTAGATGGATGGATACTAGTATACTTTATGGATGACGAGTGACGACACAGAGGTAGGTACACAGCAGTGGCCTACCGTACTGCTATATATAGTATACTGGACCTGGTGGACACTGTCAGCAAACTGCTAAATTAGTCTAAAAAAAAGGCACCACAGGTATACAATGTAGATGGATGGATACTAGTATACTTTATGGATGACGAGTGATGACACAGAGGTAGGTACACAGCAGTGGCCTACTGTACTGCTGTATACAGTATACTGGACCTGGTGGACACTGTCAGCAAACTGCTAAACTAGACAAAAAAAAGGCACCACAGGTATACAATGTAGATGGATGGATACTAGTATACTTTATGGATGACGAGTGACGACACAGAGGTAGGTACACAGCAGTGGCCTACCGTACTGATATATACAGTATACTGGACCTGGTGGACACTGTCAGCAAACTGCTAAACTAGACTAAAAAAAAGGCACCACAGGTATACAATGTAGATGGATGGATACTAGTATACTTTATGGATGACGAGTGACGACACAGAGGTAGGTACACAGCAGTGGCCTACCGTACTGCTATATACAGTATACTGGACCTGGTGGACACTGTCAGCAAACTGCTAAACTAGTCTAAAAAAAAGGCACCACAGGTATACAATGTAGATGGATGGATACTAGTATACTTTATGGATGACGAGTGACGACACAGAGGTAGGTACACAGCAGTGGCCTACCGTACTGCTATATACAGTACTATATACAGTGTCCTGGTGGACACTGTCAGCAAACTGCTAAACTAGTCTAAAAAAAAGGCACCACAGGTATACAATGTAGATGGATGGATACTAGTATACTTTATGGATGACGAGTGACGACACAGAGGTAGGTACACAGCAGTGGCCTACCGTACTGCTATATATAGTATACTGGACCTGGTGGACACTGTCAGCAAACTGCTAAACTAGTCTAAAAAAAAGGCACCACAGGTATACAATGTAGATGGATGGATACTAGTATACTTTATGGATGACGAGTGACGACACAGAGGTAGGTACACAGCAGTGGCCTACCGTACTGCTATATATAGTATACTGGACCTGGTGGACACTGTCAGCAAACTGCTAAACTAAAATGCACCACAGGTATAGGAATGTAGATGGATAGTATACTTAATGGATGACGACACAGAGGTAGGTACAGCAGTGCACTCTGCACTGTACTCCTCCTATATAATATTAATTATACTGGTGGTCCCCAGTCCCCACAATAAAGCAGCACACTGAGCACAGATATGGAGTGTTTTTCAGGCAGACAAACGTATACTGGTGGTCACTGTCAGCAAAACTCTGCACTGTACTCCTGCTATAGCTGCTCCCCAGTCCCCACAATTAAGCAGTGTGAGCACTCAGCACAGATATATCATGCAGCACACTGAGCACAGATATGGTATGGAGCGTTTTTTTCAGGCAGAGAACGGATAAAAACTAAACTCTGCACTGTACTCCTCCTAACAGCTGCCCTCCAATCCTCCCCACAATTATAGTAATAAACAAGCACAAGCAATCAAATGAAATCAACTGTCTTCTGACTTCTACTAAACGGAGAGGACGCCAGCCACGTCCTCTCCCTATCATCTCCAATGCACGTGTGAAAATGGCGGCGACGCGCGGCTGCTTATAGAATCCGAATCTCGCGAGAATCCGACAGCGGGATGATGACGTTCGGGCGCACTCAGGTTAACCGAGCAAGGCGGGAGGATCCGAGTCTGCTCGGACCCGTGTAAAAAAGGTAAAGCTCGGGGGGGTTCGGTTTCTCGGAAACCGAACCCGCTCATCACTAGTTCCTAGTCCCGAAACCGAATGGGTCCTCACGGCCCATTCTCAACCTCAAGTCTTTGAACAAATTTGTGCGAGTATCCAAGTTCCGTATGGAGACTCTTCGCTCTATTGTTCTGGCTTTGGAGCCCTGGGACTATATGGTATCCCTGGACGTACAGGATGCTTACCTACATATTCCTATTGCCATGTCGCAATCAAAATCATCCGTGCATTTCAGCGTATGTATATATCTTTCCAAGTATAATCCTCATGACCTCTAAGAACGGAATGCAACCAATTTTGTATAAAACCCATTACATTGTGATTTGCATGTGATTGTACATACTTGTTTGTCATTTTGCTCTGCCATGCTCAGTTAACATACAGCGGAACAACACCAGTAAATAGGCACCTGAACTTTTAACTCGAACAAGTGAAACCTTACACTCTCAGCCTAGATAATTCTGGTTTAATCTCAAACAAACTATGTACCACAAATTGATTTTCTGCATTGCTCCTCATGGAATATTCATAAAGACCATTGCATCATTCTTTCTCCCAGCAACTCAGCTCTCTGTACATGTTGCCCCCTCAATTAAGCACTCCCCTCTTATTAGCACTCATGAGATTTTTACTTCCCTATACTCATTGACAATAACATATACAACCTTTCACCATAAAAAAAACTTTCACAAACCTCTGACACCCACATTTATCTCTCTCTTCTGCTTCTGATAGCTGGTGACATTTCACCAAATCCAGGACCCAGCCACTTGCATCGCTCACATTCACCTGATTCTCAGCAACATAGAAATCCAGCTAACCTCATAAACATCACATGTCTTCCATCACCCGCCAGATCACTAAAATGTGCCTTATGGAATGCACGCTCTGTTACAAATTAACATCCATCCATGACCTCTTCATATCTAAAAAAAACTTCAATCTGCTGGCTATAACAGAAACCTGGCTCACACAATCAGACACAGCCTCCCCTGCAGCACTGGCACATGGGGTTCTCCACTTTACACACACCTCCAGGCCTGGTAACCATAAAGGAGGAGGAGTTGGATTTTTACTTTCCCAATCTTTCGCATACACTGTTCTACCACAGGTTCCATCACTCATATTTACATCATTTGAAGTACATTCCATTAGGGTTTACTCTCCTTTCTCTCTGCATGATGCAGCTATCTACCACCCACCTGGGCATCCCAAACAATTTCTGGAAGATTTTTCTGTCTGGCTCCCTCACTTCCTATCCTCTGACATCTCCACCATTATCATAAGTGATTTCAGTATTGCTATTGATTGTTCAAAATCTGCTGCTCACACCTCCAAACTACTCTCTCTAACCTCCTTCTTGGGCTATCCCAATGGACTGACTCTTCTACTCATCAGGAGGGCCACTGCCTTGATCTAGTATTCACCAGACTATGCTCCGTCTCTAAACTCACTAACACTCCTTTCCCCCTCTCAGATCACAACCTTATCACCTGCATGCTCTCCTCCATTAATTCAAACTCTGTGTTGCTGAAGTCCTCCAATCCTCCTCAAAGCCGCAGAAATATTAACACAATTAATCTTCAAGAACTTTCCACTTCACTCCAACAACTGCTCTCACCTATTTCTGCATTCACCTCTCCTGAGATGGCTGTATCACACCTGAACGAGACTCTAGAACTAGCCCTTGATGAAGTGGCTCCAGCTACCCATCACACTCCACATAGGCCTAGATGTCAACCATGGCACTCCAAATTAACAAGACAACTACAAAAACTCACGCGAAAACGTGAATGTCAGTGGCGTAAATCTCGTATTTCAAGTGACTTCCTCACATATAAGACTGTCTACCACTCTTATAGAAATGCCCTGGACACTGCCAAACAAACATATTTCCAAACTCTTATCTCTGCTCAAGCCTCTAACCCCAAACGACTCTTTAATACATTTAAATCACTTCTGAATCCTCCCTCACCTACCCCACCAGCCACTATCAAGGCTCAGGATCTTGTTTCTTACTTCAAGGAGAAGATGGATAAAATCCAAGATTAAATGGTATGCTCTTCGGCAGCCAGTGACCTGCTCCGTTCTTTACCTGAACCCTCTGGCACTCTCTCTTCATTTGATCCCACAAATGAAAATGAAGTATCATCACTCTTCTCATCCTGCTTCTCTACTACCTCTCCTCTTGATCCTTTACCCTCACAAATAAGTAAAGCTCTGTCTCTGTGTCACGATCCGGGTATCTGGACGCCATTTCTTACCCATCAGATGCCTCCTAAGGCTGGCTCAGCGCTCAAGGACCGGATTCCATCTGTTATCCTGATGTGTACATTCCTGTATCCTCTCCTGTCACTCTGGGACGCTGTCACAGTGAGCGCCATATTGCATCTGGCATGGCGTCTTCCGCGGCCTCCGCCGCCGTCCCTGAGCTTCTGCATGCAGAGTGTCAGAGTGGCGATTACGTCAGCCGCGGCCTCCGCTGTGTCCGCGTGGTTGGATGTGCACTTGTCAGCCTGGCGTCTCCTGTCTCCAGTGGCCGGCGCCGCCATTACTGTTTTCATTACCACATGGATTACAAACCAAACTTCCCTCCAAGTGTCTGCATGGGCGCAGCCATCTTGGATTCTGTCAGCTGATCATTTCCTCCAATCTGTTGTCAGTATTGTTAATCTGCATAATTGCCTAGCCAATCCCTTCCTTGCTGCAGGTATAAATACACTGTGCCTGAGCAAGGAAGGCGTCAGTGCTTTGGTTGTCAAACCTAGTTCCTGTTTGTCTCTCTCCTGTGATTGTCTTCCAGGTTCCAGCTCCTGTCTCAAGACTTCCACCATAGAGACCCGCACCAGCATTCCACCTGCGGTGTAGCCTGACTCTCCAATCCATTGTGGATTCATCTGTTTCCAGCTACAACATTACCTGCTCCCAGCTCAGCTTCCAGCAGAGTACAGCTTCCCTTAAAGGGCCGGTGTCCTTTCTACACTTTACCACTCTCCACCGGTATTATTATTTCTCCGCTCTCAAGTTCTACATTTCAGTTCATATTTCATCGCTCCCAAGTTCATTTATTATTTAACTGGTTCCAGCCAGTATCCACTCCGTGCTAGCAACAGTCTGGTTCCAGCCAGTATCCACAGCAGCTGTTTTATCTTCAGCAACCCAGCTTTTCCTGGAACACCAGCTGGAACAATCCTGGGTTATCTCCATTGCTACAGTCGGGCCTGGTAAGGACTTTCCATCTAGAAGATCATAAGAACTATCTCACACTACCAGTGCCCTGTGGCTCCTGCCATCCTGTAGTACCCAGGAACTGTATTTATTCTTTGCTGACTTTTACGTTTTCTTTTACTGCTGCTGTGTTGCGGAGTTGTCATAATAAACATCATTGACTTTTATCCAAGTTGTCGTGGTCACGCCTTCGGGCAGTTATTATTCATGTTACTTACATGTCCAGGGGTCTGATACAACCTCCCAGGTTCCGGTACATCTCAGCCCCTACAACTGAGGCTGCCTCCCGTCAGCTCAGGCCCTCAGTTGTGACAGTAAGCACTGACCTAATGAATCCAGCCGGAGACCAGGATCAAGCGGCCAGGCCGATGCAAGAACTGGCAGCCCGACTAGAACATCAGGAGGCTGCACAGGGCCACATCATCCGCTGTCTCCAGGATCTCTCTACTCGGCTGGATGGGATTCAGACAACTCTCCGTGGATCAGGCGCGTCTGGTGCGTCAACCACAGTGACTCCAGCTATAACCCCACCCACCTTACCCATTTCTGCTCCACGTCTTCATCTTCCAACGCCAGCAAAATTTGACGGATCTCCAAGATTCTGCAGGGGATTTCTCAACCAGTGTGAGATTCAGTTTGAGCTACAACCTGGCAATTTTCCCAGTGACCGTACAAAAATTGCCTACATTATTTCTCTTCTCAGTGGCTCAGCCCTTGATTGGGCATCACCGTTATGGGAGAGGTCCGACACCCTGCTATCTTCCTACACTGCCTTCGTATCAACATTCAGGCGCATCTTCGACGAGCCAGGCCGGGTAACCTCAGCTTCATCCGAGATTCTCCGTTTACGCCAGGGGTCACGTACTGTAGGACAATATCTGATACAGTTCCAGATCCTGGCATCCGAACTGGCATGGAACGACGAGGCCCTGTATGCTGCATTCTGGCATGGCTTATCTGAGCGTATTAAAGATGAGTTAGCTACCAGAGACTTACCTTCTAAGTTAGATGAGCTAATCTCACTCTGCACGAAAGTTGATTTACGTTTCAGAGAGAGAGCAACTGAGCGTGGAAGATCATCTGCTCCAAAATCTTCTGCTCCTCCTCCTCGTCAACTGTCACCATCTAAAGATGAGCCCATGCAACTTGGCCGTTCCCGTTTAACTCCTGCTGAGCGCCGAAGACGTCTCTCCGAGTTTCTCTGTCTCTATTGTGCAGCTCCGTCTCACACCATTAATGCCTGTCCCAAACGTCCGGGAAACTCCAAATCCTAGCTCGCCAAGGAGAGGGCCGGCTAGGAGTAATGATCTCCTCTCCATCTCCTCAAGATTGTAATCTCCCAGTCTCGCTTCAAGTTGCTCAACGTTACCGGAACGTCATTGCCCTCCTTGATTCCGGAGCCGCTGGGAACTTTATTACCGAAGCCTATGTTAAACGGTGGTCCCTACCCACCGAGAGACTTCCTTCGTCCATTTCTTTAACTGCCGTGGATGGCAGCAAAATTTTTGATGCAGTTATTTCTTTAAGGACTCTACCAGTTCGTCTGAGAGTGGGAGTTCTTCATTCCGAACTTATTTCTTTTTTAGTGATTCCAAGAGCCACACATCCTGTGGTCCTGGGCCTTCCATGGCTCCGTCTTCACAATCCTACAATTGATTGGACGACTACGCAAATCCTGGCATGGGGTTCCTCCTGTGCTGAGACATGTTTGTTTAAAGTATTGCCTGTCTGTTCTTCCTCCCCCAGGTCATCTGATGTTCCACCTCCTCCATATCAAGATTTCACGGATGTGTTCAGTAAAGCTTCTGCTGATATCCTTCCTCCTCATAGAGAATGGGACTGTCCGATTGATCTCGTTCCAGGGAAGGTTCCACCTCGAGGCCGAACTTATCCGTTGTCTCTGCCTGAGACGCATTCTATGGAGGAATATATTAAAGAGAACCTAGCAAAGGGGTTCATTCGACCTTCTTCTTCTCCAGCCGGCGCAGGCTTCTTTTTTGTAAAAAAGAAAGATGGTGGTCTGCGGCCGTGCATCGACTACAGAGGTTTGAACGACATTACCATCAAGAACCGTTATCCTTTACCCCTGATTACTGAGCTCTTTGACAGAGTTAGCGGAGCTACCATCTTTACAAAGCTGGACTTGCGAGGTGCATACAATCTCATCCGGATCCGTGAGGGTGACGAGTGGAAGACCGCCTTTAACACCCGTGACGGACATTATGAGTACCTCGTCATGCCCTTCGGATTGAGCAATGCTCCAGCTGTCTTCCAGCATTTTGTCAATGAGATCTTCAGAGACATTCTATACCGTCATGTTGTGGTCTATCTAGACGATATCCTCATTTTTGCCAACGATTTAGAGGAACATCGTTTTTGGGTTAAAGAGGTTCTGTCCCGTCTCCGTGTCAATCATCTCTATTGCAAATTAGAAAAATGCGTCTTTGAAGTCAAGTCCATTCCGTTTCTAGGGTACATTGTGTCCGGTTCCGGACTAGAGATGGATCCTGAGAAACTACAAGCAATCCAAAATTGGCCGGTACCCTTAACCCTCAAAGGGGTCCAGAGGTTCTTAGGGTTCGCCAACTATTACCGAAAGTTTATACGAGACTTTTCCACCATTGTGGCGCCTATTACTGCTTTCACTAAGAAGGGTGCTAACCCGTCCAAGTGGTCTGAAGAAGCCATGCAAGCATTTCATCTTTTAAAACAAAGGTTCATCTCTGCGCCTGTTCTGAAACAGCCTGACATCGACTCTCCTTTCATCTTAGAGGTGGATGCCTCCTCCGTTGGAGTAGGAGCGGTGTTATCTCAGAGGGCTAAAGATGGCCATTTACACCCTTGCAGTTTCTTCTCCCGGAAGTTCTCCCCAGCTGAGCGCAACTATGCCATTGGCGACCAGGAGTTGCTAGCCATCAAGCTCGCTCTAGAAGAGTGGAGGTATCTGTTGGAGGGAGCTTCTCATTCAATCACCATACTTACAGACCACAAGAACCTTTTATACCTGAAGGGCGCACAATGTCTCAACCCTCGTCAGGCCAGATGGGCACTTTTCTTTTCCAGGTTCGACTTTAAACTCCAGTTCTGTCCGGGCTCTCAGAATCGCAAGGCCGATGCCCTTTCCCGCTCATGGGAGCAAGAAAATGAGTCAGAGTCTTCAGACAAGCATCCTATTATAAATCCGTTGGCATTCTCCACGGTAGGGATGGACTCTACGCCCCCATCAGGGAAAAGTTTTGTGAAGCCGATGCTAAGGAAGAAGCTCATGCATTGGGCCCATGCTTCCCGTTTTGCCGGACATACAGATATCCAAAAAACCCTGGAGTTTATCTCTAGGTCCTATTGGTGGCCAACTCTGAAAAAGGACGTCTTGGAGTTTATTGCATCTTGCCCAAAGTGTGCTCAACATAAAGTATCCCGCCAGTCGCCTGCGGGGCAACTGGTTCCACTATCCGTTCCCCGTCGACCATGGACCCACTTGTCGATGGATTTCATTACAGACTTACCCATGTGCAACAAGTTCAATACCATCTGGGTGGTAGTTGACCGGTTCACCAAGATGGCACACTTCATTCCTCTCACCGGTCTTCCGTCAGCTTCCAAGTTGGCTCAAGTATTCATACAAGAGATCTTCCGACTCCACGGTCTTCCTGAAGAAATTATCTCAGATCGAGGAGTTCAATTCACAGCCAAATTCTGGCGAAGTTTATGTCAAGTCCTCCAAGTCAAGCTAAAGTTTTCCACGGCTTACCATCCTCAGACCAATGGTCAAACCGAGAGGGTGAATCAGGACTTGGAGGCCTTCCTCCGCATCTATGTGTCCTCCTCTCAAGATGACTGGGTTCAATTACTTCCCTGGGCCGAGTTCTGTCATAACAACCAGTATCATTCTTCATCTGCTTCAACACCATTCTTCACTAACTTTGGATTCCACCCTAAAGTCCCTGAGTTCCAACCGCTTCCAGCAACTTCTGTTCCCGCAGTGGATATCACCTTGCATCAGTTTGCCAATATCTGGAAGAGCGTACGATCAGCTCTGCTCAAGGCATCGTTCAGGTACAAGAAGTTTGCGGATAAGAAGCGTCGAGCAGTTCCTGCTCTCAAGGTGGGTGATCGGGTATGGTTATCCACGAAGAATTTGAGGTTAAGAGTTCCCAGTATGAAGTTTGCACCTCGCTATATCGGTCCTTTCAAGATTGAACAAGTCATCAATCCTGTTGCTTACAGACTCCAGTTGCCTCCCTTCTTAAAAATACCCAGGACATTCCATGTTTCCCTGTTGAAACCGCTGATCTTGAATCGGTTTCATTCCTCACTTCCTCCAACTCCGAAAGTCCAAACTCAACGAGGCGTTGAGTATGAAGTGGCCAAGATCCTGGACTCAAGTCACCGTTACGGTCAACTACAATATCTTATTGACTGGAAAGGTTATGGTCCTGAGGAACGTTCATGGACCAATGCTTCTGATGTCCATGCTCCTGCCTTGGTCCGGAGATTCCATTCCAAGTTTCCTCAAAAGCCAAAGAAGTGTCCTGGGGCCACTCCTAAAGGGGGGGGGTGCTGTCACGATCCGGGTATCTGGACGCCATTTCTTACCCATCAGATGCCTCCTAAGGCTGGCTCAGCGCTCCAGGACCGGATTCCATCTGTTATCCTGATGTGTACATTCCTGTATCCTCTCCTGTCACTCTGGGACGCTGTCACAGTGAGCGCCATATTGCATCTGGCATGGCGTCTCCCGCGGCCTCCGCCGCCGTCCCTGAGCTTCTGCATGCAGAGTGTCAGAGTGGCGATTACGTCAGCCGCGGCCTCCGCTGTGTCCGCGTGGTTGGATGTGCACTTGTCAGCCTGGCGTCTCCTGTCTCCAGTGGCCGGCGCCGCCATTACTGTTTTCATTACCACATGGATTACAAACCAAACTTCCCTCCAAGTGTCTGCATGGGCGCAGCCATCTTGGATTCTGTCAGCTGATCATTTCCTCCAATCTGTTGTCAGTATTGTTAATCTGCATAATTGCCTAGCCAATCCCTTCCTTGCTGCAGGTATAAATACACTGTGCCTGAGCAAGGAAGGCGTCAGTGCTTTGGTTGTCAAACCTAGTTCCTGTTTGTCTCTCTCCTGTGATTGTCTTCCAGGTTCCAGCTCCTGTCTCAAGACTTCCACCATAGAGACCCGCACCAGCATTCCACCTGCGGTGTAGCCTGACTCTCCAATCCATTGTGGATTCATCTGTTTCCAGCTACAACATTACCTGCTCCCAGCTCAGCTTCCAGCAGAGTACAGCTTCCCTTAAAGGGCCGGTGTCCTTTCTACACTTTACCACTCTCCACCGGTATTATTATTTCTCCGCTCTCAAGTTCTACATTTCAGTTCATATTTCATCGCTCCCAAGTTCATTTATTATTTAACTGGTTCCAGCCAGTATCCACTCCGTGCTAACAACAGTCTGGTTCCAGCCAGTATCCACAGCAGCTGTTTTATCTTCAGCAACCCAGCTTTTCCTGGAACACCAGCTGGCACAATCCTGGGTTATCTCCATTGCTACAGTCGGGCCTGGTAAGGACTTTCCATCTAGAAGATCATAAGAACTATCTCACACTACCAGTGCCCTGTGGCTCCTGCCATCCTGTAGTACCCAGGAACTGTATTTATTCTTTGCTGACTTTTACGTTTTCTTTTACTGCTGCTGTGTTGCGGAGTTGTCATAATAAACATCATTGACTTTTATCCAAGTTGTCGTGGTCACGCCTTCGGGCAGTTATTATTCATGTTACTTACATGTCCAGGGGTCTGATACAACCTCCCAGGTTCCGGTACATCTCAGCCCCTACAACTGAGGCTGCCTCCCGTCAGCTCAGGCCCTCAGTTGTGACACTCTGGTGCTCATCCCTACCTTAACTAACATCTGCAATCTCTCGCTCTCTACACTGGTATTTTTCCTTCACTCTTCAAGCATGCAGTGATTACTCCCATTTAAAAAGAAACTAAATTCTGACCCTAACGTTCTCTAAAACTACCGCCCTATCTCTTAGATCCCTTGTCTCTCTAAGCTACTTGAGAGACTTGTGTCATGACTGAGGTTTTGTGAACCCGGTGTTAGTGAAGTCTGTGCGGGCGACTGGAGGATTATATGAATACTACCACTGACCTGGTTTGGGAGTGTTGTGGACTCGGGGTTTCTTCTGGTGACTGGGAAGAGGAACCGCAGCAGAGATGGCCGAATCTAGGTTCTCCTCATGCAGGATTAGGTCGGCAGACAGGAGGCACGCTGAAGGTCTCCTGAAAGACAGAACTGGAAAGGCGCTGATGAATCAGTGAAGATACCAGGTACAACTGCGCTAAAGTGCACTGGGTGCTTGGAGACACTGAGATGCTAGGAGGCGCGGAGGCGCTTAGAGACACTGAGGTACTAGGAGGCACGGAAGTGCTTGGACGCACTGAGGTGCTTGGAGGTACTGGGGTGCGTAGAGACACTGGGGTGCGTAGAGACACTGGGGTGCGTAGAGACACTGGGGTGCTGGAGGCACGAGGTGCTGAGTCACGGAGATGCTGGAAGCACGGAGGTGCTGAGGCACGGGATACTGGAGGCACGAGGTGCTGGAGGCACGGAGATGCTGGAAGCACGAGGTGCAGAAGTGCCTGGAGGCACGGAGGTGCTTGGAGGCACTGAGGTGCTTGGAGGTTCGCGGAGGCACGGAAGTGCTGAGGCACGGAGATGCTGAGGCACGGAGATGCTGAGGCATGGAGGTGCTGAGGCACGGAGATTCGCGGAGGCACGGAAGTGCTGAGGCACGGAGGTACTGAGGCACGGAGATGCTGAGGCACAGAGGTACTTGGAGGCACGGAAGCCACAGGGATACGGGAGCTCTGGAGATCACAACTACAACAGCAGTAAAACTGAAACACGGCAGCTGTGGTTTTCAATGGAGACTATGGAATACAGTACTGTGCCTTTAAGATAAACCACTACAGCTGTGCCTTTACATTGAGACTCATGGAAACAGTGAAATCAGTGGCAACACAAAAGTAAACCAAACGGTAACAAGGGAACAGAGTTTCCACAGGAACTTAGGTACAAAGGTTACCTTTAGGGAGCTCAGCTTTAAGACTCACACAAGGCTGTGTGTGACACGAGGAACTGGCCCAGTTTCTAACTCAGTCTCCCAACTTATACTTCCTGGTCCTTGGTGATTGGAGAGCAGGATTAGGTGATGCAGAGAGTCTCAGACTGGCAGAGGATTGGACAACTCTGGTTCAGGTGAACAGTCACTGTCATGTGACTACTCTAGACTAGGCTGTGATGTAGAATGAGGCCTAGTAGGCCGAGAGAACACTGAAGCCTGAACTTTAGATTACTGAATTCAGCCTCACACAGGAGATCACCACAGGTGGAGCTAATTAACTATTACCTTTCAGGGAACTCAGGAAAACTCATAGTGCTGACAAGCTGTTTAACTCAGTGAGTAAAAGACACAGGATCCGGGACAGATAGCAGGGGTAAGTCACCAAATATGAAACCTACAGTCAGGATTGTGACAGTATCCCCCTCTTCAAGGGTGGACTCCGGACACCCATCTTGAATCTTAGAGGAACTTGAGAAATTCATACAGAAGAATTTAGGACCTTCGTTGATGCCTCTTCTTCTTACGGGAACATTTGGTTTTGACCAAGGACAGCGGAATCTCCTGTAAAGAAAAACCTTCCTTAGAAGACATGGGGCCTCCCATGAAAGGAGTAGCATCATGAACTGGATCAAATTCAGAGTCTGAGTCCAAGTCTAGTGGAAGATATGAATCTCCCTTAGATACACAGTTTGCAGATGAAAAGGAGGTGCACTGGAGTTTTAAATTCTCTGGGCTAGGAGAGACTCCTACATGAGCAATTTTAATGGTCGGATTCTTACCGAAGGAGATTCTGAGATTATCCCTGGGAGGACAGCACAAACTTCCTTCTGCATTCCCTTTAGAGCGTGATTCTTTTACCAAGTCAGATTCCAAAGGTTTAGGACTAAATTCTTTAACTACAGCGTCACTAAAAGTCTGTAAGTCATGGAACACAGGATCATTACTCTCAAAGAGCATGTTGGCCCACTCCAAAGCTCTTCCTCTGAATGCCAGGAACAGATATCGAGTAACGTTGGAAGGAGTTACTGCACCTGAAGGATCAGACTCCATCAGAGAGAGAAATTGTTCAACCAGAGCGGTATATTGCAATAAATCTCCATCAAAGTAAATAGGTGGTAAATCATCAGACGAAAACTTAGAGGCTGGAGAAATCTTTGGCTGGACGAGTAGTACTGGATTGGATCCGAGGATACTTGAATTGGCTGGAGCCAAAGGAGACTGACCAGGCTGGTCCTGGAGTATCGCTGGACCGGATGGAACCGGGACGGACTGACCAGGCTGGGCCTGGAGTATTGCTGGACCGGCTGGAACCGGGACGGACTGACCAGGCTGGACCTGTAGTATTGCTGGACCGTCTGGAACCGGGACGGACTGACCAGGCAGAGCCTGGAGTATTGCTGGACCGGCTGGAACCGGGACGGACTGACCAGGCTGGACCTGGAGTATTGCTGGACCGGCTGGAACCGGGACGGACTGACCAGGCAGAGCCTGGAGTATTGCTGGACCGGCTGGAACCGGGACGGACTGACCAGGCTGGGCCTGGAGTATTGCTGGACCGGTTGGAACCGGGACGGACTGACCAGGCTGGGCCTGGAGTATTGCTGGACCAGCTGGAACCGGGACGGACTGACCAGGCTGGGCCTGGAGTATTGCTGGACCGGCAGGAGCCCCCTCTTCACGGGGCTGGGCTGAGGCAGGAGCCCCCTCTTCACAGGGCTGGGCTGAGGCAAGAGCCCCCACTTCACGGGGCTGGGCTGAGGCAAGAGCCCCCACTTCACGGGGCTGGGCTGAGGCAAGAGCCCCCACTTCACGGGGCTGGGCTGAGGCAAGAGCCCCCACTTCACGGGGCTGGGCTGAGGCACTCTGTAGACTCTCTGGCTGGGCAGCACTCTGTAGACTCTCTGGCTGGGCAGCGCTCTGTAGTCTCTCTGACTGGGCAGCACTCTGTAGACTCTCTGGAGCTGGACCCTCTGAACCCCTCTCTGGGGCTAAAGACACGGACGCCCCTCCTTGGGCTGAAGACAAGGACGCCCCTCCTTGGGCTGAAGACACGGACGCCCCTCCTTGGGCTGAAGACACGGACGCCCCTCCTTGGGCTGAAGACACGGACTCCTCTGTGACTCTAAATGGCTTGAATATTCTTCTCTGGACACCCAACTTGGGATAAGGTCTTTTAATCACCGGACCCCAGTCATAAATTTGAGTCTCTTTCAGAGTAGCCATCTTGATACCCCTGTCAGCAGTAGCAGGATCGGCTACTGTGGATGACTTGTAGACATGAGCACTGTGATACTGAGATTTGTCACCATTCCCTGGCTTACGAAGAATGCAGTCTTTAACAAAATGACTGGAATTTCCACAGTAAAGACAGAGGTGTAGCTCCCTACGCCGCTGACGTTCAGCTTCAGAGAGTTTGGGCCGTGGATAACTCTGATGAATAACCTTTCCTTGAACAGAGGAAGAGACTCTATTAACTGGATGGGACAAAACAGGATCAACAACGTTGGTAGTATTCCTGAAGAGATCAGGCATCACAGAAAGAATACTAGACAAAAGTTCTTGTAACTGTAATAACATCTGGTAGAAAAACTGCAGTTGGTCAGAAGTCTTAGTGCAGAAGGTCAGAGAATCTCTGGAGAAAGAATTGTGCTGCAGACACTGTGCTAATTGATGCTGAGTCGACTCCAGACCTTCCAAGCGTCCTGCAATATTGCTTAGGAGGTCCTGCGTCAGACAAACACTTTCGGCCGGGTCCATGTGGCCAGTTCCTACTGTCATGACTGAGGTTTTGTGAACCCGGTGTTAGTGAAGTCTGTGCGGGCGACTGGAGGATTATATGAATACTACCACTGACCTGGTTTGGGAGTGTTGTGGACTCGGGGTTTCTTCTGGTGACTGGGAAGAGGAACCGCAGCAGAGATGGCCGAATCTAGGTTCTCCTCATGCAGGATTAGGTCGGCAGACAGGAGGCACGCTGAAGGTCTCCTGAAAGACAGAACTGGAAAGGCGCTGATGAATCAGTGAAGATACCAGGTACAACTGCGCTAAAGTGCACTGGGTGCTTGGAGACACTGAGATGCTAGGAGGCGCGGAGGCGCTTAGAGACACTGAGGTACTAGGAGGCACGGAAGTGCTTGGACGCACTGAGGTGCTTGGAGGTACTGGGGTGCGTATAGACACTGGGGTGCGTAGAGACACTGGGGTGCGTAGAGACACTGGGGTGCTGGAGGCACGAGGTGCTGGAGGCACGGAGATGCTAGAGACACGGAGATGCTGGAGGCACGGAGATGCTGGAGGCACGGAGATGCTGGAGGCACGGGGTGCTGAAAGCACGGAGGTACTGGAGGCACGAGGTGCTGAGTCACGGAGATGCTGGAAGCACGGAGGTGCTGAGGCACGGGATACTGGAGGCACGAGGTGCTGGAGGCACGGAGATGCTGGAAGCACGAGGTGCAGAAGTGCCTGGAGGCACGGAGGTGCTTGGAGGTTCGCGGAGGCACGGAAGTGCTGAGGCACGGAGATGCTGAGGCACGGAGATGCTGAGGCACGGAGGTGCTGAGGCACGGAGGTTCGCGGAGGCACGGAGGTTCGCGGAGGCACGGAGGATCGCGGAGGCACGGAAGTGCGGAGGCACGGAGGTACTGAGGCATGGGAGATGCTGAGGCACAGAGGTACTTGGAGGCACGGAAGCCACAGGGATACGGGAGCTCTGGAGATCACAACTACAACAGCAGTAAAACTGAAACACGGCAGCTGTGGTTTTCAATGGAGACTATGGAATACAGTACTGTGCCTTTAAGATAAACCACTACAGCTGTGCCTTTACATTGAGACTCATGGAAACAGTGAAATCAGTGGCAACACAAAAGTAAACCAAACGGTAACAAGGGAACAGAGTTTCCACAGGAACTTAGGTACAAAGGTTACCTTTAGGGAGCTCAGCTTTAAGACTCACACAAGGCTGTGTGTGACACGAGGAACTGGCCCAGTTTCTAACTCAGTCTCCCAACTTATACTTCCTGGTCCTTGGTGATTGGAGAGCAGGATTAGGTGATGCAGAGAGTCTCAGACTGGCAGAGGATTGGACAACTCTGGTTCAGGTGAACAGTCACTGTCATGTGACTACTCTAGACTAGGCTGTGATGTAGAATGAGGCCTAGTAGGCCGAGAGAACACTGAAGCCTGAACTTCAGATTACTGAATTCAGCCTCACACAGGAGATCACCACAGGTGGAGCTAATTAACTATTACCTTTCAGGGAACTCAGGAAAACTCATAGTGCTGACAAGCTGTTTAACTCAGTGAGTAAAAGACACAGGATCCGGGACAGATAGCAGGGGTAAGTCACCAAATATGAAACCTACAGTCAGGATTGTGACAACTTGCCTACACTCGAATCACACACTTTCTTAAATCACACACTTTATTGGACCCACTTCAGTCAGACTTCCGTTCCCAACACACCACAGAGACAGCACTGTCTAAAGTGGTTAATGATTTGGTCACTACGAAGTCTAAAGGCCATTACTCACTACTTATTCTTCTAGATCTATCTGCTGCATTTGACACTGTTAACCACTCTCTTCTCATACAAACACTACAATCCCTAGGTCTTAAAGACACAGCCCTTTCTTGGTTCCTATCCTACCTATCTAATTGCTCCTTCAGTGTTCGCTTCTCTGAATCTACCTCCTCTTCACTACCTCTTTCAGTTGGAGTACCGCAAGGTTCAGTCTTGGGTCCTCTGCTTTTCTCTATCTATACCTCATCTCTTGGTAAACTAATCAGCTCTTTTTGAATTCAGTATCAACTGTATGCAGATGATACTCAAATCTACCTATCCTCCCCTAACTTGTCCCAATCTGTACTGGTCCGTGTCACGGAATGCCTTTCTGCCATTTCATCCTGGATGGCATCTCGCCACCTCAAACTTAATATTTCAAAGACAGAGTTAATTATATTTCCACTGGCCAATAGTAGGTACCAACCTGATATATCTATCACTGTTGAAAACTCAACTATCTACCCTACCCCACAATCTCACTGCCTAGGTGTCATCCTTGACTCTGATCTGTCGTTTGTTCCCCACATTCAATCTGTCTCAAGATCATGTTACATGCATCTAAAAAACATATTTAAAATACGACCATTCCTTACACAAGACACTGTTAAAACCCTAATCCACGCTCTCATTATCTCTCGCATTGACTATTGCAATAGTCTCCTAACTGGTTTTCCCAAAACGAGACTCTCACCACTACAATCCATTCTGAATGCAGCGGCGAGGCTAATTTTCCTCGCCAGAGGTTCATCGTCTGCAGATCCACCAGTGCCTGTCACAACTGAGGGCCTGAGCTGACGGGAGGCAGCCTCAGTTGTAGGGGCTGAGATGTACCGGAACCTGGGAGGTTGTATCAGACCCCTGGACATGTAAGTAACATGAATAATAACTGCCCGAAGGCGTGACCACGACAACTTGGATAAAAGTCAATGATGTTTATTATGACAACTCCGCAACACAGCAGCAGTAAAAGAAAACGTAAAAGTCAGCAAAGAATAAATACAGTTCCTGGGTACTACAGGATGGCAGGAGCCACAGGGCACTGGTAGTGTGAGATAGTTCTTATAATCTTCTAGATGGAAAGTCCTTACCAGGCCCGACTGTAGCAATGGAGATAACCCAGGATTGTACCAGCTGGTGTTCCAGGAAAAGCTGGGTTGCTGAAGATAAAACGGCTGCTGTGGATACTGGCTGGAACCAGACTGTTGTTAGCACGGAGTGGATACTGGCTGGAACCAGTTAAATAATAAATGAACTTGGGAGCGATGAAATATGAACTGAAATGTAGAACTTGAGAGCGGAGAAATAATAATACCGGTGGAGAGTGGTAAAGTGTAGAAAGGACACCGGCCCTTTAAGAGAAGCTGTACTCTGCTGGAAGCTGGGCTGGAAGCAGGTAATGTTGTAGCTGGAAACAGATGAATCCACAATGGATTGGAGAGTCAGGCTACACCGCAGGTGGAATGCTGGTGCGGGTCTCTATGGTGGAAGTCTTGAGACAGGAGCTGGAACCTGGAAGACAATCACAGGAGAGAGACAAACAGGAACTAGGTTTGACAACCAAAGCACTGACGCCTTCCTTGCTCAGGCACAGTGTATTTATACCTGCAGCAAGGAAGGGATTGGCTAGGCAATTATGCAGATTAACAATACTGACAACAGATTGGAGGAAATGATCAGCTGACAGAATCCAAGATGGCTGCGCCCATGCAGACACTTGGAGGGAAGTTTGGTTTGTAATCCATGTGGTAATGAAAACAGTAATGGCGGCGCCGGCCACTGGAGACAGGAGACGCCAGGCTGACAAGTGCACATCCAACCACGCGGACACAGCGGAGGCCGCGGCTGACGTAATCGCCACTCTGACACTCTGCATGCAGAAGCTCAGGGACGGCGGCGGAGGCCGCGGGAGACGCCATGCCAGATGTAATAAGGCGTTACTGTGACAGCGTCTCAGAGAGACAGGAGAGGATGCAGGAATGTGAACATTAGGATAACAGATGGGATCCGGTCCTGGAGCGCTGAGCCAGCCTTAGGAGGCATCTGATGGGTAAGAAATGGCGTCCAGATACCCGGATCGTGACAGCACCCCCCCTTTAGGAGTGGCCCCAGGACACTTCTTTGGCTTTTGAGGAAACTTGGAATGGAATCTCCGGACCAAGGCAGGAGCATGGACATCAGAAGCATTGGTCCATGAACGCTCCTCAGGGCCGTAACCCTTCCAGTCAATAAGATACTGTAGTTGACCGTAACGGTGACGTGAGTCCAGGATCTTCGCCACTTCATACTCAACGCCTCGTTGAGTTTGGACTTTCGGAGTTGGAGGAAGTGAGGAATGAAACCGATTCAAGATCAGCGGTTTCAACAGGGAAACATGGAATGTCCTGGGTATTTTTAAGAAGGGAGGCAACTGAAGTCTGTAAGCAACAGGATTGATGACTTGTTCAATCTTGAAAGGACCGATATAGCGAGGTGCAAACTTCATACTGGGAACTCTTAACCTCAAATTCTTCGTGGATAACCATACCCGATCACCCACCTTGAGAGCAGGAACTGCTCGACGCTTCTTATCCGCAAACTTCTTGTACCTGAACGATGCCTTGAGCAGAGCTGATCGTACGCTCTTCCAGATATTGGCAAACTGATGCAAGGTGATATCCACTGCGGGAACAGAAGTTGCTGGAAGCGGTTGGAACTCAGGGACTTTAGGGTGGAATCCAAAGTTAGTGAAGAATGGTGTTGAAGCAGATGAAGAATGATACTGGTTGTTATGACAGAACTCGGCCCAGGGAAGTAATTGAACCCAGTCATCTTGAGAGGAGGACACATAGATGCGGAGGAAGGCCTCCAAGTCCTGATTCACCCTCTCGGTTTGACCATTGGTCTGAGGATGGTAAGCCGTGGAAAACTTTAGCTTGACTTGAAGGACTTGACATAAACTTCGCCAGAATTTGGCTGTGAATTGAACTCCTCGATCTGAGATAATTTCTTCAGGAAGACCGTGGAGTCGGAAGATCTCTTGTATGAATACTTGAGCCAACTTGGAAGCTGACGGAAGACCGGTGAGAGGAATGAAGTGTGCCATCTTGGTGAACCGGTCAACTACCACCCAGATGGTATTGAACTTGTTGCACATGGGTAAATCTGTAATAAAATCCATCGACAAATGGGTCCAAGGTCGACGGGGAACAGATAGTGGAACCAGTTGCCCCGCAGGCGACTGGCGGGATACCTTATGTTGAGCACACTTTGGGCAAGATGCAATAAACTCCAAGACGTCCTTTTTCAGAGTTGGCCACCAATAGGACCTAGAGATAAACTCCAGGGTTTTTTGGATACCTGTATGTCCGGCAAAACGGGAAGCATGGGCCCAATGCATGAGCTTCTTCCTTAGCATCGGTTTCACAAAACTTTTCCCTGATGGGGGCGTAGAGTCCATCCCTACCGTGGAGAATGCCAACGGATTTATAATAGGATGCTTGTCTGAAGACTCTGACTCATTTTCTTGCTCCCATGAGCGGGAAAGGGCATCGGCCTTGCGATTCTGAGAGCCCGGACAGAACTGGAGTTTAAAGTCGAACCTGGAAAAGAAAAGTGCCCATCTGGCCTGACGAGGGCTGAGACATTGTGCGCCTTTCAGATATAAAAGGTTCTTGTGGTCTGTAAGTATGGTGATTGAATGAGAAGCTCCCTCCAACAGATACCTCCACTCTTCTAGAGCGAGCTTGATGGCTAGCAACTCCTGGTCGCCAATGGCATAGTTGCGCTCAGCTGGGGAGAACTTCCGGGAGAAGAAACTGCAAGGGTGTAAATGGCCATGTTTAGCCCTCTGAGATAACACCGCTCCTACTCCAACGGAGGAGGCATCCACCTCTAAGATGAAAGGAGAGTCGATGTCAGGCTGTTTCAGAACAGGCGCAGAGATGAACCTTTGTTTTAAAAAATGAAATGCTTGCATGGCTTCTTCAGACCACTTGGACGGGTTAGCACCCTTCTTAGTGAAAGCAGTAATAGGCGCCACAATGGTGGAAAAGTCTCGTATAAACTTTCGGTAATAGTTGGCGAACCCCAAGAACCTCTGGACCCCTTTGAGGGTTAAGGGTATCGGGCAATTTTGGATTGCTTGTAGTTTCTCAGGATCCATCTCTAGTCCGGAACCGGACACAATGTACCCTAGAAACGGAATGGACTTGACTTCAAAGACGCATTTCTCTAATTTGCAATAGAGATGATTGACACGGAGACGGGACAGAACCTCTTTAACCCAAAAACGATGTTCCTCTAAATCGTTGGCAAAAATGAGGATATCGTCTAGATCAGGCATGTCCAAACTGCGGCCCTCCAGCTGTTGTGAAACTACATATCCCAGCATGCCCTGACACAGTTTTGCTGTCAGAGAATGCTAAAGCTGTGTCAGGGCATGCTGGGATGTGTAGTTTCTCAACAGCTGGAGGGCCGCAGTTTGGACATGCCTGGTCTAGATAGACCACGACATGACGGTATAGAATGTCTCTGAAGATCTCATTGACAAAATGCTGGAAGACAGCTGGAGCATTACTCAATCCGAAGGGCATGACGAGGTACTCATAATGTCCGTCACGGGTGTTAAAGGCAGTCTTCCACTCGTCACTCTCACGGATCCGGATGAGATTGTATGCACCTCTCAAGTCCAGCTTTGTAAAGATGGTAGCTCCGCTAACTCTGTCAAAGAGCTCAGTAATCAGGGGTAAAGGATAACGGTTCTTGATGGTAATGTCGTTCAAACCTCTGTAGTCGATGCACGGCCGCAGACCACCATCTTTCTTTTTTACAAAAAAGAAGCCTGCGCCGGCTGGGGAAGAAGAAGGTCGAATGAACCCCTTTACTAGGTTCTCTTTAATGTATTCCTCCATAGAATGCGTCTCAGGCAGAGACAACGGATAAGTTCGGCCTCGAGGTGGAACCTTCCCTGGAACGAGATCAATCGGGCAGTCCCATTCTCTATGAGGAGGAAGGATATCAGCAGAAGCTTTACTGAACACATCCGTGAAATCTTGATATGGAGGAGGTGGAACATCAGACGACCTGGGGGAGGAAGAACAGACAGGCAATACTTTAAACAAACATGTCTCAGCACAGGAGGAACCCCATGCCAGGATTTGCGTAGTCGTCCAATCAATTGTAGGATTGTGAAGACGGAGCCATGGAAGGCCCAGGACCACAGGATGTGTGGCTCTTAGAATCACTAAAAAAGAAATAAGTTCGGAATGAAGAACTCCCACTCTCAGACGAACTGGTAGAGTCCTTAAAGAAATAACTGCATCAAAAATTTTGCTGCCATCCACGGCAGTTAAAGAAATGGACGAAGGAAGTCTCTCGGTGGGTAGGGACCACCGTTTAACATAGGCTTCGGTAATAAAGTTCCCAGCTGCTCCGGAATCAAGGAGGGCAATGACGTTCCGATAACGTTGAGCAACTTGAAGCGAGACTGGGAGATTACAATCTTGAGGAGATGGAGAGGAGATCATTACTCCTAGCCGGCCCTCTCCTTGGCGAGCTAGGATTTGGAGTTTCCCGGACGTTTGGGACAGGCATTAATGGTGTGAGACGGAGCTGCACAATAGAGACAGAGAGACTCGGAGAGACGTCTTCGGCGCTCAGCAGGAGTTAAACGGGAATGGCCAAGTTGCATGGACTCATCTTTAGATGGTGACAGTTGACGAGGAGGAGGAGCAGAAGATTTTGGAGCAGATGATCTTCCACGCTCAGTTGCTCTCTCTCTGAAACGTAAATCAACTTTCGTGCAGAATGAGATTAGCTCATCTAACTTAGAAGGTAAGTCTCTGGTAGCTAACTCATCTTTAATACGCTCAGATAAGCCATGCCAGAATGCAGCATACAGGGCCTCGTCGTTCCATGCCAGTTCGGATGCCAGGATCTGGAACTGTATCAGATATTGTCCTACAGTACGTGACCCCTGGCGTAAACGGAGAATCTCGGATGAAGCTGAGGTTACCCGGCCTGGCTCGTCGAAGATGCGCCTGAATGTTGACACGAAGGCAGTGTAGGAAGATAGCAGGGTGTCGGACCTCTCCCATAACGGTGATGCCCAATCAAGGGCTGAGCCACTGAGAAGAGAAATAATGTAGGCAATTTTTGTACGGTCACTGGGAAAATTGCCAGGTTGTAGCTCAAACTGAATCTCACACTGGTTGAGAAATCCCCTGCAGAATCTTGGAGATCCGTCAAATTTTGCTGGCGTTGGAAGATGAAGACGTGGAGCAGAAATGGGTAAGGTGGGTGGAGTTATAGCTGGAGTCACTGTGGTTGACGCACCAGACGCGCCTGATCCACGGAGAGTTGTCTGAATCCCATCCAGCCGAGTAGAGAAATCCTGGAGACAGCGGATGATGTGGCCCTGTGCAGCCTCCTGATGTTCTAGTCGGGCTGCCAGTTCTTGCATCGGCCTGGCCGCTTGATCCTGGTCTCCGGCTGGATTCATTAGGTCAGTGCTTACTGTCACAACTGAGGGCCTGAGCTGACGGGAGGCAGCCTCAGTTGTAGGGGCTGAGATGTACCGGAACCTGGGAGGATGTATCAGACCCCTGGACATGTAAGTAACATGAATAATAACTGCCCGAAGGCGTGACCACGACAACTTGGATAAAAGTCAATGATGTTTATTATGACAACTCCGCAACACAGCAGCAGTAAAAGAAAACGTAAAAGTCAGCAAAGAATAAATACAGTTCCTGGGTACTACAGGATGGCAGGAGCCACAGGGCACTGGTAGTGTGAGATAGTTCTTATAATCTTCTAGATGGAAAGTCCTTACCAGGCCCGACTGTAGCAATGGAGATAACCCAGGATTGTACCAGCTGGTGTTCCAGGAAAAGCTGGGTTGCTGAAGATAAAACGGCTGCTGTGGATACTGGCTGGAACCAGACTGTTGTTAGCACGGAGTGGATACTGGCTGGAACCAGTTAAATAATAAATGAACTTGGGAGCGATGAAATATGAACTGAAATGTAGAACTTGAGAGCGGAGAAATAATAATACCGGTGGAGAGTGGTAAAGTGTAGAAAGGACACCGGCCCTTTAAGAGAAGCTGTACTCTGCTGGAAGCTGGGCTGGAAGCAGGTAATGTTGTAGCTGGAAACAGATGAATCCACAATGGATTGGAGAGTCAGGCTACACCGCAGGTGGAATGCTGGTGCGGGTCTCTATGGTGGAAGTCTTGAGACAGGAGCTGGAACCTGGAAGACAATCACAGGAGAGAGACAAACAGGAACTAGGTTTGACAACCAAAGCACTGACGCCTTCCTTGCTCAGGCACAGTGTATTTATACCTGCAGCAAGGAAGGGATTGGCTAGGCAATTATGCAGATTAACAATACTGACAACAGATTGGAGGAAATGATCAGCTGACAGAATCCAAGATGGCTGCGCCCATGCAGACACTTGGAGGGAAGTTTGGTTTGTAATCCATGTGGTAATGAAAACAGTAATGGCGGCGCCGGCCACTGGAGACAGGAGACTCCAGGCTGACAAGTGCACATCCAACCACGCGGACACAGCGGAGGCCGCGGCTGACGTAATCGCCACTCTGACACTCTGCATGCAGAAGCTCAGGGACGGCGGCGGAGGCCGCGGGAGACGCCATGCCAGATGTAATAAGGCGTTACTGTGACAGCGTCTCAGAGAGACAGGAGAGGATGCAGGAATGTGAACATTAGGATAACAGATGGGATCCGGTCCTGGAGCGCTGAGCCAGCCTTAGGAGGCATCTGATGGGTAAGAAATGGCGTCCAGATACCCGGATCGTGACAGTGCCAGATTAAGGTCCACATGGGCCTGGAGCTGACATTTATGAAGGGCCTATTGTGTGCCCCGGAAGGAGGTGTGACCAGCGCTGCGGTGGTGTAACTAGTGATGTGATATGTGTGGTATGTCTGTGGTCTAAATAGGGAGTGTGGCCTGTGCCATGAGTGTGGCTAATTCCATGGAGGTCATAGCTAGTGCCTACCTTCAACCACTTAATAGTTAACTATAACAAGAAAAAATGTGTGACCACCATGTAATACACAGCATTAGTGACCACCATATCATAGAGGGAGCATCACAGTGACCCCCATGTAATAGAGAGAGCTGGAAAGGTGGAGAGATCTAAAGAGGAGCAATGATGAGGCAAAACAGAACAGATGTGGAAAGATTAGAAAAGATGGGGTAATACAGAGCAGGAAGGGAAGAGAGGGCTCCTGGTACACACTTACTAGCACAGACACCACTTGCTTACACACTTACTGACAAACACCACTTACCAACACATACAACCCTTACTAATACAGATTCCACTTACTGACACAAACACACTGCTAGACACACACACACACACACACACACACACACACACACACACTCTCTCTCTCTCTCTCTCTCTCTCTCTCTCCCCCCCCCCCCCCCCCCCTGGCAGCTTACTGGCAAATTCTTATACCTCTTTCACACCAGCAGCTTTAAACACGGGTTATTGGCACGAGTGCACATAACCCGTGTTCCTGTGCGGTGTGAAAGGTACCAGGGGCAATATACTGGGCTGAGCGACCGGTATTTCAACCCTGCTAGCGAGAAGGGCTGAACGCGTGTTCAACCCGGTTCGCTGTGCGGTGTGAACGGAAGCCGGGTCAGTGCGACCCGTTTCCCATTCACAGTGTGTGGACGGGCGTCTCCCAGCACCGTCCACGCTGAGTCACCGCTGACGTCACCAACCCGGCATATTGCCGGGTTGCAGTCTGCGGTGTGAAAAGGGGTATTGAGGCGGGTCGCACACTGGGAGCTATCGTGTCAGGCTCCCGGGTGCTACTCACCTCAGATGGTATGAAAGTGGTATTACTGATGCACACATTTAATGACATAAACACCACTTACTGACAGATACCCCTTACACAGACCACACTTATTGGCACATACATACTTAATGACAGACACCCCTTACTGACACAGATACAACTTACTGATACAAATACACAGGCACAAACACAACTTACTGACACAGACACCCCTTACTAATACAGATTCCACTTACTGACACACATGCAATGACACAGACACACTTACTGACACCCCTTACTCATACAAACACATTAACTGACACAAACAGCCCTTACTGACAGATACCACTTACTGACACACACTTACTGACACAAACACACTTACATAAACAGACACTCCTTACTGAAACAAACACACTCAATGACACAAGCACATTTACTGACATAAACACCCCTTACAGATACCACTTACACAGATACCCCTTACTGACACATATTCCACTTACTGATAAACATACTGAGTCACACCTACTAATACAGACACACTTACTGACACACACATACTGACTCAGACACCACCTACTGACAAACACAACACACACTTACTGACAGATGCTACTTACTGACACAGACAACACAGATAAACTTACTGACACAGACACCACCTAAATATGGGAGAGGAAACCCCCGGGCCTAGTGTGTGCTGCAACTTGCCGGGTTTTGCACTCCAGCTCTGCTCTGACATCCATGGAGGCAGGGGCAGATTGGGATGGAAAACCAGCTGAGGAAATTTCTGAAGCAGACCTAAATAGTGGGGTAGAGCCTATGAGGGGGCGGGGTGATGATTGCATATCTAATTGGATCTAATGGTATATAAGGAGCATGTGGAAGAGTGTAATGACTTATACAGGCATATGAAGGAGTCTGAAGGCATATTGGGAGCATCTGGATGGTCTGATGGCATATAAAATGTGCTTGGGGGGGGGGATTGAGACTTTGCCTTGTGACCCACATGCCCCCCACTCCCATCTACTCCAAAACAGCAACTCTCGAAACCAATACCGGATCACACCTTATTACTAGCATTAGCTACTTAACTTCAAACTGTGCTCTCAATCTTCTTTACAGTGCTTTTATAGTGCTGGTGACTGCCCCCTTCCAGCTCCTCTACAATGACATTCCTCCCACTCCAGACCCTCCTCTCCTCCATTACTCTGCTCCATCCATCACACTACGGCACCTCCTCTCCTCCATCCCTCTCACTCCGTCACCTCCTCTCCTCCATTACTCTGCTCCATCCCTCACATTCTGGACCGACCTTTCCTTCATCACCCTCCTTACTTTACAGCCGTGATGCTCAGTAAATGTCAGAGAGAACAGGTCTACAGTGTTGCAGCCGCTCCTCCTCACGTTTCCATGCATGCCCTCTCTACCCCTGCAGGCTGCACAGCCAGTGTGAAAAATAAGAGAAATAAGAAAATGGTGCTCCTTGAAAACTATTTTTTCAAAGTCTGCCGGAATGCTAATACTGGTTATTAAATAAGCTCGCTCTGGAAACACAAATTAGGTTAATAAAGTAACATTGGCCTCTCTCTGGTAATTCACTTTTTCTACGCCCAGGCATCTACAGGTGAGCAGTTTATGACTCTTTGAGCAACAAGTGTGGGGGTGGGGGAGTAGCTATCAAGCCATAGCCAGTGTTCCCCGTCGTCATACACAACACACACTCCTTGCACTTTGGTGTTTTTTCCTGCTCAATGCAGGCCATGAAAAATGATTATTAACATTATTACCAGTTATTTATATAGCTCACACATATTCCACAGCGCTTTGCAGAAAGTGTTTGCCCATTCACATCAGTCCCTGCCCCAGTGAAGCTTATAATCTACAGTATGTGCCCTACCACCAGGGATGTGCGGTGAGAAAAATGGCTGAGGCGGCACTGGCTAGTACCAGAGACAGATTTACACACAATAAATGAGCCCAAGGGTTCATGTGGGCACAGATGCAGCAGTATATACATGCGGGCATTATACACAGAAGCAGCAGTATATACATGTGGCATTATACACAGGTGCAGCAGTATATATACATGTGGGCATTATACACAGAAACAGCAGTGTATATACATGTGGGCATAGGTGGTCATTCAGAGTTGATCGCAGCCAGCAACTTTTTGCTGCTGCGATCAACTAGTACACGCCTATGGGGGAGTGTATTTTAGCTTAGCAGGGCTGCGATCGCTTGTGTACAGTAGCCCTGCTAAGCTAAAAAAAATTTCAAGTAAAACTAGACCAGCCCTGGACATACTTACCCTGTGCAACGATCCCTGCGATGCTGAAGCCGCCTCTGACGTCAGACATCCGCCCTCCGTTCTTCTGGACACGCCTGCGTTTTCCTTACCACTCCCCGAAAATGGCAGCCAACGGTCCGGATCCGCCTTGGAACGCCTTCTTCCTGTCAATCTTCTTTGCGGTCGGCTCTGCGACGGCTTCCTTCAGTAGACGCGACGTAACCCGCAATGTCGTGCACGCGCACTGCGGCCGCCGTGCATGCGCATTCCATACCCGTTCACACCCCAGCGAGAAACCGCTGCGTGCGAACGGGTTGGAATGACCCCCATTATACACAGGCACAGCAGTATATACATGTGGGCATTATACACAGGCACAGCAGTATATACATGTAAGCATCATACACAGGTGCTGCAGTGTATACACGTGGGCATTATACACAGGTGAGCAGTATATACATGTTTGCATTATACACAGGCGCAGCGGTATATACATGTCGGCATTATACACAGGCGCAGCAGTATATATATACGTGGCATTATACACAGGTGCAGCAGTACATATACGTGGGCATTATACACAGGTGCAGCAGTATATGCATTTGGGCATTATACACAGGTGCAGCAGTATATACATGTGGGCATTATACACAGGGGCAGCAGTATATAATGTGTGCATTATACACAGGTGCAGCGGTATATACATGTGAGCATTATACACAGGTGTAGCAGTATATACATGTGGGCATTATACACAGGGGCAGCGGTATATACATGTGTGCATTATACACAGGGGCAGCGGTATATACATGTGAGCATTATACACAGGTGTAGCGGTATATACATGTGGGCATTATACACAGGTGTAGCAGTATATACATCTGGGCATTATACACAGGTGTAGCAGTATATACATGTGGGCATTATACACAGGTGCAGTAGTATATACATGTGGGCATTATACACAAGTGCAGCGTTATATACATGTGAGCATTATACACAGGTGTAGCAGTATATACATGTGGGCATTATACACAGGTGTAGCAGTATATACATGTGGGCATTATACACAGGGGCAGCGGTATATACATGTGAGCATTATACACAGGTGTAGCAGTATATACATGTGGGCATTATACACAGGTGTAGCAGTATATACATGTGGGCATTATACACAGGTGTAGCAGTATATACATGTGGGCATTATACACAGGTGCAGCAGTATATACATGTGCACATTATACACAAGTGCAGCGGTATATACATGTGAGCATTATACACAGGTGTAGCGGTATATACATGTGGGCATTATACACAGGTGTAGCAGTATATACATGTGGGCATTATACACAGGGGCAGCAGTATATACATGTGGGCATTATACACAGGTGTAGCAGTATATACATGTGGGCAATATACACAGGTGTAGCAGTATATACATGTGGGCATTATACACGGGTGCAGCGGTTTATACTGATGGTAATATGTTCTTTTATTCATTTATGCGACATGCCCCCTTACATATTTAGTTATGATGTCACCTACCCCCATTATATATATTATTTACGTTGTACCTATATCCTCCCTTTAATATTTAAGTTGTGCCTCCTGACCCCCTTTATATCTTTATATTGAACTTTTGTCCCTGTTCCTCCTTATATGTGTATGTAACGTATGCCCACTAACCACCCCCCTTATATATTTCTATGACATGAGCTGCCTGTTCCCCCCCACCTCCTTTTATAATATAATAAAGCTATGCTCGCATTCCTCTTACTTAATACATGTATGTATTGACATTGTGACCACTGCAGCACCTACCTTGCTCTTCTACTGTACTGTTGTACAGTTTGTGCTGCTCCACACAAGACTGTGTAGCATCGGATGCGGGGGCGGAGCTTCGGGCCGGGATGGGGGCGGGGCCTCGGACGGACCCAGGGGCGGAGCCTCGGGCACATTCATGTGGCAGCTAGTTTTGGATATGTAAACCCACGGGTGTTTGGGACTTCAGTCGGCCGGTTGTGGGTGGATGTGTGACTGGGCGGCAAGGAGGTGAGTCTGTTGCTGCTACGGCTGCTGATGACAGGATTTTTTTTCCTGTCATCATTGACTGCACTGGAAGGGAACTCTGTGGGCCTATTTTCAATGGGGGGCCTGGAGCTGCAGCTCCATCCGCCCCATTGTTAATCCGGCCCTGAGATCCACTCTGTCAGTCCCTCCATTGGTTACCTGTATTCTACCGTATTCAATATAAAATACTTTTACTCACACACAAGGCCATTAACCAAACTACACCAACGTATATTACTTCGCTTATCTCAAAATATCTCCCAACCCAACCTCTTTGCTTTTCACAAGACCTGCGTCTCTCATCCAAACTCATTACTCGCTCCCACTCACGATTGCAGGACTTTCATCGGGCTGCACCCACTCTGTGGAATGCCCTACCATGCACAATAAGACTCTCCTCTAATCTCCAAACCTTCAAGCGTTCCCTAAAAATTCACCTCTTTAGGCAAGCATATCAAATTCCAGAACTGCCCACATAGCTTTCATAAACCTTCCTATCAAATTGCATCCACTGTGCACAGTCCACCCATATCCTCACATCTTCTCATTCTTCACTTTCCCTTCCTCTCGAACCCGGTTCATCATTGCTGTATGACCATATCATACAGCCCACCAAGAACCTTTGCAATCTCGCAGACAACTATGCAATAGATAGCACCTTTCCTTGTATATACATGCCTATTTCCCTATAGATTGTAAGCTTGCGAGCAGGGCCTTCCTACCTCTATGACTGTTTGTTATTATCCAGTTTTGTTATATCATCTATACTTCCAATTGTAAAGCGCAACAGAATTTGCTGCGCTATTTAAGAAACTGTTAATAAATAATAAATAAATAAATGTCGCACCAGCAGTACCTGCGGTTTGCTATTGGCAACCTACATTATCAATTCCGGGCCTTGCCTTTTGGACTAACAACAGCTCCGCGAATCTTCACCAAAGTCATGGCGGTGATGACGGCTCTACTCCGCTGTCGGGGTATCAGGATCCTGCCGTATCTGGACGACTTGCTGATCCTTGCCAATTCACCAGAAGTTCTCCTCCATCATCTGGATTTGACGGTCCAATTTCTGCAAGTCCATGGGTGGCTCATCAACTGCTCAGAGCATGGTGCACCTGGGGGCACTGTTGGACACTGACAACCAGCGGTTGTTCTTGTCCCAGGAGAAGGTTTTGAACCTTCAGGACAGAGTAAGATGCTTCCTGTCTCGCCCGCGTCTGTCGATACACTCGGCGATGCAAGTACTAGGCCTCATGGTGTCGGCTTTTGACATGGTGGAGTATGCTCACTTTCATTTCCACCCTCTCCAGAAACTTATTCTGGCCAAGTGGGATGGCCTGCCTCACCGGATCAGGTCTTACATGATCTCATTATCTCCGGATGTCTGTCTGTCGCTAACGTGGTGGCTACAGGACCAGCAGTTGAGCAGGGGCCGTCCCTTCTGGATCTCCAACTGGGTCCTTCTGACGACGGATGCCAGTCTGAGGGGTTGGGAAGCAGTGTTGGAGCAACACTTTCTTCAGGGTCGGTGGACCTGGGAGGAGTCTTGCCTCCCGATAAACGTTCTGGAATTACGGGCAGTGTTCAATGCGCTGACACTAGCCCTGCCTCTGGTACGGAACAGACCTGTTCAAGTACAGTCAGACAACGCCACCACGGTGACGTACATAAATCCTCAAGCCGGCACTCGAAGCCGCATGGCAATGTTGGAAGTGTCAAAGATTTTTCGCTGGGCGGAACACCATCTGCCAGCGATCTGCCAGCAGTGTTCATTCCGGGAGTCCTCAACTTCCTCAGTCATCAGGACGTACACGCCGGTGAGTGGAGCCTTCATCTGGAAGTATTTCAACTCCTAATGGACAAGTGGGGCCTACCAGATGTAGACCTGATGGCGTCTCGACACAATCACAAGGTTACGGTCTTCGGAGCAAGGACAAGGGATCCTCAAGCAGCGTTCGTGGATGCACTGGCAATTCCATGGAACTTTCGGCTGCTGTACGTGTTCCCTCCAGTGTCACTCCTGCCCAGAGTAATAAGGAAGTTCAAGCAAGAAGGTGGAATCCTACTTCTGATCGCTCCAGCGTGGCCCAGACAGCATTGGTTCTCAGACCGACAGGGTCTCTTGTTAGAGCGTCCTCTTCTGCTTCCACAATGCCCAGACCTCCTTGTTCAGGGCCCCTGTGTCTACCAGGATTTGGCCTGGCTGGCTTTGACAGCGTGGCTTTTGAAGCTTCAGTCCTGAGAGCCAAAGGTTTTTCTGAGGCGGTCATTCAAATTATGTTGAAGACCCGTAAGCCGGCTTCTGCCCGGATTTATCATAGGGTCTGGAATTCTTACTTCACCTGGTGTGCCGCTAAGAATTGTGATGCTTTCAAGTTCAGTACTGCCAATCTTTTGGCTTTTCTGCAACAGGGCCTGGACTTAGGTCTTTGTCTGGCCTCCCTCAAGGTTCATATTTCTGCCTTGTCGGTTTGGTTTCAGAGAAAAATTGCGACTCTTCCTGATGTTCACACATTCACGCAGGGTGTTTTTTTGGATTCAACCTCCCTATGTACCTCCTTTGGCTCCTTGGGATTTGTCGGTTGTTCTGAATACCCTACAAGAGTCTCCGTTTGAACCTCTTGAGTCTGTGGACCTCAAATGGCTTATGCTTAAGGTCTTGTTTTTACTGGCCATTGCCTCTGCTAGATGGGTCTCAGACTTGGGTCCCTTATCCTGCAGGTCTCCCTTTCTGATTTTTCACCGTGACCGGGCAGTTCTTAGAATGCACCCTGGTTATCTACCTAAGGTGGTGTCTTCTTTCCATCTTAACCAAGAGATTGTGGATCCGGCCCTTATATCTCCTGATTTGTCCTCCAAAGAGTTGTCTTTGGATGTGGTACGGTCTCTCCGTATCTATGTGAAGAGGACAGCCTCCATTAGGAAGTCTGATTCTCTCTTTGTACTTTTTGGTTTTCACAAACGTGTCTGGCCTGTGAATGAGCAGACCCTGGCTAGATGGATTAGAATGGTGATTGCAGAAGCTTATGTACAGGCTGGTCTTCCAGCTCCTGCTACCATCAAAGCCCATTCTACCCGGTCTGTTGGACCTTCTTGGGCGGCCCGCCGTGGTGCGACCCTTGAGCAATTGTGCAAGGCAGCTACATGGTCCTCAGTGAACACGTTCATAAGGTTCTATGCCTTCAATACTTCCGCCTCCCAGGATGCTTCCTTTGGATGCCGGGTTCTTGTGCCAGCTACAGTGCGTCCCCTCCCATGAGGAACTGCTTTTTGACATCCCCGATGTTATTCCCTGTGAAATACCAGTGTACCCCGCTGCGGAAAAGGAGATTTATAGTAAGAACTTACCCTTGTTAAATCTTTCTGCGAGGTACACTGGATTCCAAAGGGCGCCCGCCCTGACGCACTTAGATTCTTTGGGTTGGTATGGCATAAGCCGCTGATACCTTCTCCTGTCGTGAGAATGTGATGTCTGTGGCTACTAACTGTTGTCATCTCTTTTACCTGCTACTGCATTGGGCTTGTTAACAAAACTGAGCTCCAGTGCCTGGAGGCGGGGATATAGAGGAGGCGGCGCTATACATCCTGGGAACAGTCAAAGCTTTTAGCGTGTTGGTGCCTCGGATCAAGATCCTACTCTACACCCCCGATGTTATTCCCTGTGGAATCCAGTGTACCTCGCAGAAAGAGATTTAACAAGGGTAAGTTCTGACCATAAATCTCCTTATAGTAAATACTTGTAGTGCATGCATGATAATGTATCAGGTTGACAGCAGCAATACACTGTAGAAAATACACTATAGTCCTGTGTAGTATGCGATAACATATTTATTTATAATGTATAATTCAAGTGCACACAGAGCCGGCCATAGGCATAGGCAAACTAGGCAATTGCCTAGGGCTTTTGATATGCCTAGGGGCATCAGCAGCTTCTGCTGATTAAAATGATATGTGGCATGCCTATATTCTGTGTGTAGCATTTCATATGCATATACAGCCATAGTCTCACACAGTATATAGGCATGCTGCATATCATTTTAATCAGTAGAAGCTGCTTGTGCATCCTAGCCACATATCAATGCAAATAAGATGCATTTTCATAAAAAAAAAAAAAAGTGCCAGATGTTAGCATTGAGGCAAGATTTATGAGGACACATCTGTATCCAAGCAGAGGCAGAGGTCACAGTGTTAGTGGTAGTGTGATTGCTGTGTGCATGTGAGTGGGTTGGTTGTGCAGTAGTGTTTGGAATATGTGTAAGGAGCATTATGTGTGTAATGTAAAAATGCATTAATAATGTGCAACATATCTGTAAGGGGCACTATGCGTGTCATTATGTGTATAAGGGCATTAATGTTCGGCATATGTGTAAAAGGGTACTACTGTATGTGTGTCATTATGTGTATAGGGGCACTAATAATGTGCAGCAAATGTGTAGGGGGCACTATGTGTGTCATTATGTGTATAAGGGCATTAATAATGTGCGGCATATGTGTAAAGGACATTATATGTAAAAGGGCATTAATAAAGGTTGTCATAATGTGTAAGGCACATTATGTTTATAAGGACATTAATAATGTGTCTCATATGTGTAAGGGGCATTACTGTGTGGAATTATGTGTATAAATGCATTACTAATGTGTGGCATTATGTGTATAAAGTGCTCTACTATGTGGCGCTGCGTATAGAAAGGGCACTAATGTGTCGTCTAATGTGAAAAAAGAGCAATAGGGTGTGGTGTAATGTGAATAAGGAGCAATCCAGTGTGATGTAATGTGAATAAGGGGCTCTACTGTGAGGCGTAACGTTTATAAGGTAAAGTGATACTACTGTGGGATGAATTATGGACACTATCGCATGATCAAATGTGAATGAAGTTGCAGTACTGTGTGGCGTAATTGGAATTAGGGTTACTATTGTGTGGCCATGCCCCTTGCCAGCAAAAACACACCCCTTTTTGGGCTGTGCGCCAAATGTGCAAACTGTTCCTATTTAAAATATAGGGGGTACAAACACCAAAATAAGGACTGCTATGGGTGAGGGGTGATGGTGCTCGGAAAGAGGTGCAAGGTCAGAGGCAGAACCAGCGGTGGTGCTAGGGGGCACCAGCCAAAATCTTGCCTAGGGCATCATATTGGTTAGTACCGGCTCTGAGTGCACTGATAGAACCTGATCATTTGAAAAAGGAGGTGGGGCCACCGGGGTTTCCTCTGTACCCCTGTGGGCCAGTCCAGCGCTGCCTACAGGATGGAAATTAAGTAGAGAAATACTGTATGTGATCCCAATAACCACCCCCCACCCCCTAGAATATCAAGCAGTTAATTACCTTACACAAAGGCATACCATATAGTTAACAACTGGGTCTATACATTTTGAAACTAAAGAAAGTACATCAGAATGAGATACTATGCTAAGCAGAGCAGTGAGTGACAAAAGCCCCCCAACTGCCGCACCCCCATCCCCACCCACCGCGTGACACTGCAGCCCGCGGGTGGGACAGCGGGACAGTCCCCAAAAAACAGTACTGTTCCATACCTCACAAATGTCCCAATTTTGGCGGGATAGTCCCGTTTTTCACAGCCTGTCCCGCTGTCCCACCCTCGGGTCGCAGTGTCCCGCGGGTGGGGAGGGCAGTTAGGAGATACCCCCCGTCTCTCGCTGCAGCGGTGAATAGATGCTGTGCGCATGTGCACAGCATCTATTCCCCGACAGAGAGGGACAGGGGGCATGGCCAGCAGCTCACTCAGCACTGTCCATGCCCCTACAGTGACAAAAACGGGGTGTGTGGCCTCGCGGTAAGTGGGCGTTTTCCAAGATGCTACGCACACTTACCGTGAGGCCACATCCCCAAATTTGGCCGTGCGACTTTGGCGCGCGCTACTCTCCCTCATTCCGTGGATCGCAAGTTGGGAGGTACAGATGTAGCCAACTTTATCTTGACTGTTTCTCCGCCGAGACGGGCGTTTAGCCACGCTAAGGCGATAGCTGAGTTTAATCACAGGCAGGCGCGTTGAGACGATCTAGATACTCATCATGCATTACACATCTCCACCACTGTGTGGCTAATGCTCCACTAATCCAGTACTTTCGATCGTACAGTATAGCGGCGGATTGATCTACAGCTCTGGCAATACTGTAGGCGTAACGGGAAGCGGTGGAAAAAGTATGGAGTACAGTACTGTATGTGTATGGAGACGCAACTACAGTAATTGTGTAAAAGGAATAATGTACAGTACAATGTATAAACACCGTGCTTTTTAAAATATAAAATATATGAGCGTCTGAGTTCGCTAATGCATAATGGGAATGGAGGACTAGCAGGAGGCGGAGGAAAACACCGTGCTTTACAAATGCGAGCGTCCGAGTCCTCTAAGGCATAAACCAACAGCAATGGGGCGAGGGCCGGGCGCTGTTTGCAGTACTTTCACACATGAAATTAGAAATCTCTCATGAGGCGTCGTGGGCTAGGGGTGAAGGCTCCCACCTCCCTCACTGGGGGTCCAGGGTTCGAGACATGATGTGCTTTCTTTCTTTTTTTTTTTTCTTTTTTTCTGTAATAATGCACTGTATTATTTTATTTCCATTGTAAGACAGTCAATGGAAGGATGCACACAGGTTTCACATAAATCAAAGTACATCTGCAGGAGCGATTCTTTACGCTAAATGCACCCAAACAGCGTGAATGAAATGAGTGTATTCTGGCGCTACCAACTAAGCAAAACAGTACTGTAGATCTTCAGCGTTTGTGCATTGCACAGGACCTGAATTTCCTCCCTGTGCAGGCCCCCAGGGGGGAAGGGCGATGGGGGTAGGGGGGAGACGATGGAAAATACTGTGCCTTTGAAATGCAATTACATGAGCGTCCGAGTACACTACGGCATACTGTAAACCAACACCAATGGGAAGGAAGTGCCAACCTTATTTTTAATGTGTTCCCGTGACATTCACTTTAACATTTTTTTTTTTCTCTCCAATACAGTACATCCAATGGAAGGATGCACACAGGTTTCACATAAATCAAAGTACATCTGCAGGAGCGATTCTTTACGCTAAATGCAACCTACAGTACGGTACTGTAAGTGAGCAAAATAGTACTACAGTGGGCGTTTGTGTATTGCACATGACCTGCATTCCCTCCCTGTCTACTGCATGATCTGTGCAGGCTCCCATGGGGGAAGGGCAACAGGCTAGCAGGAGGCGGAGGAAAACACCGTGCTTTACAAATGCGAGCGTCCGAGTCCTCTAAGGCATAAACCAACAGCAATGGGGCGAGGGCCGGGCGCTGTTTGCAGTACTTTCACACATGAAATTAGAAATCTCTCATGAGGCGTCGTGGGCTAGGGGTGAAGGCTCCCACCTCCCTCACTGGGGGTCCAGGGTTCGAGACATGATGTGCTTTCTTTCTTTTTTTTTTTTTTTTTTTCTGTAATAATGCACTGTATTATTTTATTTCCATTGTAAGACAGTCAATGGAAGGATGCACACAGGTTTCACATAAATCAAAGTACATCTGCAGGAGCGATTCTTTACGCTAAATGCACCCAAACAGCGTGAATGAAATGAGTGTATTCTGGCGCTACCAACTAAGCAAAACAGTACTGTAGATCTTCAGCGTTTGTGCATTGCACAGGACCTGAATTTCCTCCCTGTGCAGGCCCCCAGGGGGGAAGGGCGATGGGGGTAGGGGGGAGACGATGGAAAATACTGTGCCTTTGAAATGCAATTACATGAGCGTCCGAGTACACTACGGCATACTGTAAACCAACACCAATGGGAAGGAAGTGCCAACCTTATTTTTAATGTGTTCCCGTGACATTCACTTTAACATTTTTTTTTTCTCTCCAATACAGTACATCCAATGGAAGGATGCACACAGGTTTCACATAAATCAAAGTACATCTGCAGGAGCGATTCTTTACGCTAAATGCAACCTACAGTACGGTACTGTAAGTGAGCAAAATAGTACTACAGTGGGCGTTTGTGTATTGCACATGACCTGCATTCCCTCCCTGTCTACTGCATGATCTGTGCAGGCTCCCATGGGGGAAGGGCAACAGGCTAGCAGGAGGCGGAGGAAAACACCGTGCTTTACAAATGCGAGCGTCCGAGTCCTCTAAGGCATAAACCAACAGCAATGGGGCGAGGGCCGGGCGCTGTTTGCAGTACTTTCACACATGAAATTAGAAATCTCTCATGAGGCGTCGTGGGCTAGGGGTGAAGGCTCCCACCTCCCTCACTGGGGGTCCAGGGTTCGAGACATGATGTGCTTTCTTTCTTTTTTTTTTTTTTTTTTTCTGTAATAATGCACTGTATTATTTTATTTCCATTGTAAGACAGTCAATGGAAGGATGCACACAGGTTTCACATAAATCAAAGTACATCTGCAGGAGCGATTCTTTACGCTAAATGCACCCAAACAGCGTGAATGAAATGAGTGTATTCTGGCGCTACCAACTAAGCAAAACAGTACTGTAGATCTTCAGCGTTTGTGCATTGCACAGGACCTGAATTTCCTCCCTGTGCAGGCCCCCAGGGGGGAAGGGCGATGGGGGTAGGGGGGAGACGATGGAAAATACTGTGCCTTTGAAATGCAATTACATGAGCGTCCGAGTACACTACGGCATACTGTTAACCAACACCAATGGGAAGGAAGTGCCAACCTTATTTTTAATGTGTTCCCGTGACATTCACTTTAACATTTTTTTTTTCTCTCCAATACAGTACATCCAATGGAAGGATGCACACAGGTTTCACATAAATCAAAGTACATCTGCAGGAGCGATTCTTTACGCTAAATGCAACCTACAGTACGGTACTGTAAGTGAGCAAAATAGTACTACAGTGGGCGTTTGTGTATTGCACATGACCTGCATTCCCTCCCTGTCTACTGCATGATCTGTGCAGGCTCCCATGGGGGAAGGGCAACAGGCTAGCAGGAGGCGGAGGAAAACACCGTGCTTTACAAATGCGAGCGTCCGAGTCCTCTAAGGCATAAACCAACAGCAATGGGGCGAGGGCCGGGCGCTGTTTGCAGTACTTTCACACATGAAATTAGAAATCTCTCATGAGGCGTCGTGGGCTAGGGGTGAAGGCTCCCACCTCCCTCACTGGGGGTCCAGGGTTCGAGACATGATGTGCTTTCTTTCTTTTTTTTTTTTTTTTTTTCTGTAATAATGCACTGTATTATTTTATTTCCATTGTAAGACAGTCAATGGAAGGATGCACACAGGTTTCACATAAATCAAAGTACATCTGCAGGAGCGATTCTTTACGCTAAATGCACCCAAACAGCGTGAATGAAATGAGTGTATTCTGACGGACTGTGCATCTTCGGTATTTGTGTATAGCATAAGACCTGTGAAGGCTCCCAGGAGGGAAGGGCGTAGGGCAAGACAGTGGAAAATACTGTGGTCAAAGAAAGGGCATATGTAAAACTAAGGGAAACTGTCACAAAGTACAGTAACTACAGTACTGTACGTTGAATGCCTGGAACGCACGACGCCTGAGACGCACGACGTCTGAGACGCACGACGCCTGAGACGCACGACGTCTGAGACGCACGACGTCTGGATCGCTCATTGAGCATAAGCATGGCTGCTGTGCCTGTAGTACCTGTACGTGACCGTCCCTATGCTATGGGTGAGCTGCGTCTCCTCGTTCGCTGGCGGGACAGAACTCTCGCCAGCAACGAGGAGAAAGTAAGGGCATATAGGAGGGCCAGCAGGGATATCCTCCGGACCTACAACCGGAGGAGAACGGTGAGGTCTCTCCAGAGGAGGTGGAGTGACCTCGTGAGGCGGACCCCACGACGCCTGCAGGCCATAAGGGATTGTAAGTACAGTACATTACTGTAGATTACTGTACTTTAAGTTACTGTAGTTACAGGTACAGTACATTATAGCAGGGGCTGCTGTAGCAGCAGGTATCCGGTCTATACAGCACTGTACAGTATTTGTGGTAAACAAATGGTTAAACAAGGACCAAACATTAACCCGGGTCAAAAGGTCAATTTGTTTTTTTGCGTCGACCTAGATGGTGCGGCTTTTGAAATTGGTTGACACCAGTTACTGTAGGTTGACATGGTCGTTAAGTTGACATGGAAAAAGATCGACATGCGTTTTACAAAAACAATTGTTATTTTTTTAAACTTGTGTATATACAGTAGTTCTTTACAATCCAGGTGGTCTACGATTGTGCAGTGTACAGTATCATGCAGTGTACAGTATATGCAATGTATCACAGTGTATCGTGCTGCGTAATTGCAGCGTGTCATGCAGTGTACATTCAGAATATGGTATTGTGCAGTGAGTGTAATACATAGTGAATCACATCGTGCAGCAGAGCCGGCCTTAGGCATAGGCAAACTACAGTAGGCAAATGCCTAGGGCATTTGCTATGCTTAGGGGCACCAGCAGCTTCTGCTGATTAAAATGATATGCGGCATGCCTATATTTTGCGTGACTGCGGCTGTATCTGTACCTGGCTAGGGCCAGCACTGTCGTGCAGTGTACTGTATACACATGTGGTAATTGCAGTTTTTTGTGTAGTGTACATTGTATCATATTTTGCAGGGAAATGTGCAGTTTGTCATACAGTATCACGCAGTCGTGCAGTGCATTGTGTGGTTTAATTGCAGTGTGCCGAAATTTGTGTTTCAGATAGTACAGTGTTCTAAGGGATGTTACTTTGGCAGAAATTATTCTAAGGGATGTTACAGTGGCCTAATGTGTTCTGACGTGCATTACTCTTGCATAAGGTTCATGACTGGCAGATCTCTACTTTGTGACGTAATGTGGATATACTACTGCACTACTGTGACGTACAGTAACGTGAATAAGGTGCTCTACTGTGTGACACAACGTGAATCAAGGACAGTACTGTGACGTGAATACGGTGCTCTACTGTGTGACACAACGTGAATCAAGGACAGTACTGTGACGTGAATAAGGTGCTCTACTGTGTGACACAACGTGAATCAAGGACAGTACTGTGACGTGAATACGGTGCTCTACTGTGTGACACAACGTGAATCAAGGACAGTACTGTGACGTGAATACGGTGCTCTACTGTGTGACACAACGTGAATCAAGGACAGTACTGTGACGTGAATACGGTGCTCTACTGTGTGACACAACGTGAATCAAGGACAGTACTGTGACGTGAATAAACTGCACTACTGTGACATGACGTGAATAAGATGAATTCAGGTGAGTACTGCATCATCTGTCATGAAATCAATTTGTAATGTAATGAACAGTACTGAGATGGTTAAGGGTGGGAGGGCTGCATGCTGATGTGTGTCATAATGTTTATAAGGGCAATGCTTATGTGTGTTACAATGTCTATAAAGGTAGTGTTCTGTCTAATACCCTGGACCTACTGTACTGTAGCGATACTGTAAGTGTACTGTATGTCACATTTAGAAATGTGCCCCTTAAGTTTTGAAGACAGTACAGTACACTATGCCCTCCTGAGTGATTAGGTGCAGGGTACTAGAATGAACAATTCCATTTATTGTGATGTCATAAAGATGCTGTCAATGTTGAATTTCATTGGCTGTACAGTATGCTGCCATTATACTGTATATATATTTTTACAGGGCTGGTAGCACGACGTCACAGGAGGCGGGACAGGCGCCGCCAAGCTGGTAAGTATTGTCAAATACAGTAGTGTACAGTACATAGTGATTTCTATAGTCCCAACCCCCTGTCCTGACCATCACAGATAACTCGCTGCAATCCGTTAATGTTAAGAATGTCTGTTTACAAAACTAAATGTAAATATTAAACACAAAGTATAAATAACATTGTAGATAGCTGAATACCCGTGCTTCGCTACGGGATGAGGATGGTAAATTCCAGTGATAGTTGTTTGTTAATTTACGTTTGTTGGCGATCTAGTATATAGTACTGTATACTTTAAGCATACTGTATCTTGCTTCTCTGATGCAGATTGTTTATTGGCCGGACCCCTTTTTGGTCCTGGATACTGTGCAGTACATGTTTCAAATTGACAGCTTCACTTACAGTACTGTTATTTTTTTTCCCACAGTACCACCACCACCACCACCTGCTGCGCTGCCAGGTATTGTGTAACGAGAATTCTGGTGCTACTGTCATCGTTGTTACACTACTGTACATGTGTCCTGGATACTGTACAGTACATGTTTCAAATTGACAGCTTCACTTACAGTACTGTTATTTTTTTTCCCACAGTACCACCACCACCACCACCACCACCTGCTGCGCTGCCAGGTATTGTGTAACGAGAATTCTGGTGCTACTGTCATCGTTGTTACACTACTGTACATGTGTCCTGGATACTGTGCAGTACATGTTTCCAATTGACAGCTTCACTTACAGTACTGTTATTTTTTTTCCCACAGTACCACCACCACCACCACCTGCTGCGCTGCCAGGTATTGTGTAACGAGAATTCTGGTGCTACTGTCATCGTTGTTACACTACTGTACATGTGTCTTGGATACTGTGCAGTACATGTTTCAAATTGACAGCTTCACTTACAGTACTGTTATTTTTTTTCCCACAGTACCACCACCACCACCACCACCACCACCACCACCACCACCTGCTGCGCTGCCAGGTATTGTGTAACGAGAATTCTGGTGTGACTGTCATCGTTACACTACTGTACATGTGTCCTGGATACTGTACAGTACATGTTTCAAATTGACAGCTTCACTTACAGTACTGTTATTTTTTTTCCCACAGTACCACCACCACCACCACCACCACCTGCTGCGCTGCCAGGTATTGTGTAACGAGAATTCTGGTGCTACTGTCATCGTTGTTACACTACTGTACATGTGTCCTGGATACTGTGCAGTACATGTTTCCAATTGACAGCTTCACTTACAGTACTGTTATTTTTTTTCCCACAGTACCACCACCACCACCACCACCACCTGCTGCGCTGCCAGGTATTGTGTAACGAGAATTCTGGTGCTACTGTCATCGTTGTTACACTACTGTACATGTGTCCTGGATACTGTACAGTACATGTTTCCAATTGACAGCTTCACTTACAGTACTGTTATTTTTTTTCCCACAGTACCACCACCACCACCACCACCACCACCACCACCACCTGCTGCGCTGCCAGGTATTGTGTAACGAGAATTCTGGTGCTACTGTCATTGTTGTTACACTACTGTACATGTGTCCTGGATACTGTACAGTACATGTTTCCAATTGACAGCTTCACTTACAGTACTGTTATTTTTTTTCCCACAGTACCACCACCACCACCACCACCACCACCTGCTGCGCTGCCAGGTATTGTGTAACGAGAATTCTGGTGCTACTGTCATCGTTGTTACACTACTGTACATGTGTCCTGGATACTGTACAGTACATGTTTCCAATTGACAGCTTCACTTACAGTACTGTTATTTTTTTTCCCACAGTACCACCACCACCACCACCACCACCACCACCACCTGCTGCGCTGCCAGGTATTGTGTAACGAGAATTCTGGTGCTACTGTCATCGTTGTTACACTACTGTACATGTGTCCTGGATACTGTACAGTACATGTTTCAAATTGACAGCTTCACTTACAGTACTGTTATTTTTTTTCCCACAGTACCAACACCACCACCACCACCACCTGCTGCATCCGAGAGCTCCGGAAGTGGTAATAATTACTTTTTGTTACAGACACACTAGTTTCCTACAGTATTACTGTAATTTTTGTATTTTACAATACTTGTCATCTTTTACACACAGACCGCCTCGTAATTGATACAGAGGAGGAGCTCATTCCCATTGATTCGGGGGAGGAAGAGGAGCCAGATTATAGTAAGTACAGTAGGATTTTCTCAAGCCCATTCTTAAAAGTATTGACCAAGTCCACTTTTATTACTTTTCAGGCAGGGAATTCCAAACATGTACTGTACAGTATTTCCCTCACTGTGAAGACCCCTTTTCGCCTCTGTGCGAAATCGCCTCTACTTCAACAAGAGTTACTGTGCACGTGTCCTCTGTGTCCATCTTATCAAAAACCGTTCCTGTGTATTGTCCCCTTACTGTATACAGTATATTTGTAAAGGTTAATCATGTCCCCTCTTAATCTCCTCTTTTCCAATGTAAACATGCCTAGCCTGCCTTTCCTTGTATTCCATCTTCTCAATCCACTTCATCACTTTGGTCGCCCGCCTCTAAACCAGAGTCTAAGTCCAGAACCAGAGCATTTTGTACCATGTTGGAGGGTATGTGTATTTCCTGGAATTAACCTTTTTTTTTTTTCACATTAATGTTTTTTTTCACAGGCCCTACACTGGAACAGGCCACGGAGGAGGAGGAGGATGATGATGATGCTGCTGCATTTAGTGGTAAGAATTATTACTGACATTGATCTGATGCCATCAGAGTAGCACTTTTCATCAGATTTTTCTGGCAAATGCGTAGAAATCGGATGAAAATTGTTTTTGTTTGAACTGGTGATATTGCCCATACAGTAGCAACCGATCACATCCCACATTAACATTTACAGTATCTAGTTACACTTACAGACGATAATACAGTACAGTAGGTAATATTTGATTGGTTGCTACTGTATGGACAACATCCTGTTCTAAAAAAAACACCCATCTTACTCAATTTCTCTCTCTCTCTCTCTCTCACACCTTGTCACTGTCTCTCCATTCATCTCTCTAGATACTGTCAGTGATGAATTTCCCATTAGGCACGAGAGGCACGTACTGTACCTAGTGGCGGCATCTGTTTGGGGGCCTCAGTTGGATGCTTACAGTATGCTAATACTGTCATCCCAAAAATTACCACTACAGTAACTGCTAAATATTTTAAGTGTACTGTACAATATGCACATACAGTACTGTACAGTATACATAATTCAAAAGAAAAAAGAGTTGCTACTGTACCTTATTCTAGTCATAATCACCGGCATACGGGTCACTCACAAATTTTCTGATGGTCTCGGTGGGGTCCCTTGGAATCACCATGCCTGTCACAAGCATACCTTTTTTTACCCACCTGACACTGGGCCTGGACACTAGTGTACTATTACTATACTTTTTACTGTATACTGTATCTTATAATATTCTTCTCTTTTACCCACAGACGACGAGCCAGAATACATTTTTGGTAAATATACTGTACAGTAGCAATAGTTGGTACTGTAATTACAGTATTTTTTTTTCTCCAACATTATTTTAAGTCAAACTGATATGACTAACTGTACTGTATTATCTTTTTACAGTCCGTCGCCAACCAGTGGAGGAGACACCTGGTAATAAAATAGAAATACATAATGCACTGTACTGTATTCTAACTTACTGTAACATGTATAACACTGAGCTGATCATCTTCACACCCTCTGACATAACCTTACAGTACAAACTGTACTTTCTCTCCTTTTTCACCCTCTTCACTCCACAAATGCATGCTGCGTTTCCTGACTACTGATATAATAGTGTGTAGAGCGTAGCGAGGCACCGTGCCCACCGCGTGGCGAGCGAAGCAAGCATGCAAGGGGCTGCTTTCCGCTCGCCGCCCCTGTCGGGATTGTGTGGTCGGGATTCCGGCGTCTGTATTTTGACTGCCGGGATCCCGTCCAGCGGGATTACGTACTGATCTCCAGTCTGAGCCTGCCCTAGGCATAGGCATACTTGCCAAATGCCCAGGGGCACAAGCAGCTTCTGCTGATTAATATGATATGCAGCATGCCTACAGTATATTCTGTGCATACAAAATGCATTACTAATGTGCAGCATTATGTGTATACAGTACTTTGTTGTGTAACATATACTGTAGCAAGGGCACTACTGTGTGGTCTAATGTGAACAAAGAGCAATATGATGTGATGCAATGTGAATAAGTGGGAATACTTTGAGGAGTAATGTGGTACTATCATATGATGTAACGAGAAAAAGAGACACTATTGCATGATATGTTGTGAATAAAGTTGCAGTACTGTGTGGCGTCATTTCAGATTGGGGAATTACTGTGTGGCCTTGCCCCTTCCCAGCAAGAACATGCACCGTTTTGGGATGCACACCGAATGTGCACACTGTTGCTATTTTAAACATACAGTACAGTAAGTTGGAGGAGCACCAAAATGACGACTGCTATGGTTGAGGGGTGATGGTGCTGGGAAAGGGGTACAGGCTCAGAGGCGGAAATAGCATCTGTGCAAGGGGGCAGCATCCAAAAACTTGACTAGGGAATCATATTATTTATGGCTGGCTCTGAGTACAGTCCACTATTATGGATAGTACTCCCTACAACACCACCTACAGTACTGTAACCCTCTTTTTTCTGAAGCGGTCATGAAATGTCATGACTGCTAATACATACAGTAAATGTCTACAGTATTTGTACTGTGGTGTTTAATTCCTTTGACAATTTGTTTATGACCTATTGAAGCTAAACTCTTGTACAGTACTTTATATTTTGAATACCAGCAATACAGTATAATACTGTACCTACAGTATACAGTAATAATTGTTTACTATTTGAATGTGACTAAATGTTTTTTTTTCTCCAATATAGTGCCAATTATTTATGGGGGCCCCAGACAGGGGCAAGATAGGTGGGCTGGCCCAGAAGCGGGCAGGCAGCAGCCCACTTATACAAGAGGTAAACTAAAGCAATGTTTAAATTACCTCGACAGCATACAGTAGTGTTTGATTTACTGTACTGACAATACAGTACTGTACATTGTAAATAACAATATTGTCTAATATAGAGTAAAGTACTGTATTGCCATTACTACACTGTAAAGTATTCAGTATTTGTTTTGTAATACTGTCCTTTTTTTCCCACAGAACAGTTGCAGCGTGCCATCCAGCTCCAGCGGGTGGTGGTCCACCTCCTAGTGGACCACTATTTTAATATTTTATTAAGTTTAATTTAATTTTATTTAATAAAAATTTTTGTTCTTGTACTCCATTGTATAGTATCTTTTTCTACTGTATAAGATAGGCATACTGTACACCATACAATTATCTGGCAGATAATCTGCAAGATCTGGCTGTTTGTAATGAAATTCTCTCCTAATTTAGCTGTGGTGTACAGTACCTCCTGAGTGTGCTGGGGTGCTTTCTGGCCAGTTTGGGGTGATTTGGAGCAAGTTTGGTCGGCCATCTGGCCGACATGTGCTGTCGACTGTTTGGCAAACATGTGTTTTCACTCCAGCATGTGTGTGTCAGGCATTTTGTGTGTGTCAGGCATTTTGTGTGTGTCAGGCATTTTGTGTGTGTCAGGCATTTTGTGTGTGTCAGCCATTTTATGTGTGTCAGCCATTGCTGTGTGGTTCCACAAATGTTAGCGTGTCAAAGTGCTGACCACTGACACCACTATTTCACTTTGTACCGCATGCCTTTTGTGGAACCACACAGCCCAGCATGACTTATTGCTGGGCTGTGTGGTTCCACAAATTTTCTTGGAAAACAAATGAACATGAGTGTCTTTACTTTAATACTTTTTTTTTTTTTCCCCCCACAGATATCTATATACACAAGAAAAGAATGTAACGAAGAACAAACTACTTTTTTGTTTTAATTAACTTTCAAACTTTATTTAAAAAAAAACACCTTTTTTTTCTTCAATAAACTTTTAAAAATAGAAGTTTCCTGTGGTTTTTATTAAAATATGAAATGCAAGATGCCTAACCAAGTTGTTTTACATACAGTATACCACTCTTAATTGAATTCCCATCATACAGTAGTACTAATTTATACAGTACAGGAAGTTGGGAATACAAACATTGGAAACCACGTCATGTTTATTTTAAGAAACACTTTATTTACGGACAAAATCATTTGGAACATGTAACATCACACATACTGTACTGTATTGTAATAAAGCCAACATCACACATACTGTACGGTACTTTAATCAAAAGGTAACAGCACAAATACAGTAACAATATCAACTTTAACATTTTTATAATTTATTTTTTTGTGGTGGTGGTGCGGGGTAATGGTTTTTGTACTTTATTTTTAGGTTTTGCTTTTTTGAATTATTTTTCGTTTTTGTCTTTTGCTTTTTAACACTGTCGCATACGGACACCAGAATAGAGGACTGACAACAGCAGCCCCTGGATGGAAACGCAGCCCAAGGCCCCAGATGGACACAGCACAATGGACTCGGCTGCTACTGGATAGATACAGCAGCGCCCAAAAAATCAACAGGAATAAAAGGGGCAACTTGTAACAGGCCCTTACATTACCAGGAATGTGGTGAGCCAAGTTCATGCACTCCCCTTTGAGTAACCGAGCTGCTCCAAGTGGATTCAGCACAGTGCATGCAGCCCCAGAAAATGTACAGGTCATACAGGTACATTGACACAATTTTTTAGCTTCAGCTGTGTGAAGCTGATGTGCTGAAGCTAGGAGGTAGGTAATGATCTGGTTTCATCATAGTCGAGCTTCCAAGTCATTTTCCTCTTCGTTCTCAGCACAGAGTTTATGGTATCCCTTATCTTCCTCTTTTCTGGATCACCAATCCTCACGCGGCGTTCACACCTAGCCATGATGTCATGTACCAGATTTTTGGGCAGCGGAAGTTTGCCCTTGGAACCATCAAAGTTCACACGATTGGCCCACGTCAAGTATTTGTCGTACCGTACATGGTGCTGGAACAGAGAATATGCATATTTCTGAATATGTCCATTTGAAGCTCTGTACAGATGGTCGTCCAGGGAAGTTGAGATGACAGCCAGGGCAATATTGTTCAGAGAGCCTCCGAATGTATTGCGAAGTGGCCTGTGAGCAGGTGTGCTGGTCATCATTGGTGTTCCTGGCAACAGCACACTTGAATCCAGGCCTCTGCGGTCGTCCAGCCCTCTGCGGTCCTCCAGGCCTCCTCTGCGGTCCTCCAGGTCTCTTCTGCGGTCCTCCTGGTCTCTTCTGCGGTCCTCCTGGTCTCTTCTGCGGTCCTCCAGGCCTCCTCTGCGGTCGTCCAAGTCGCTGACTTCGTCCAGTCCGCTGCTGTGGTCCAGGCCTCTGCGGTCCTCCAGGCCTCCTCTGCGGTCCTCCAGGCCTCCTCTGCGGTCCTCCAGGCCTCCTCTGCGGTCCTCCAGGCCTCCTCTGCGGTCCTCCAGGCCTCCTCTGCGGTCCTCCAGGTCTCTTCTGCGGTCCTCCAGGCCTCCTCTGCGGTCCTCCAGGCCTCCTCTGCGGTCCTCCAGGTCTCTTCTGCGGTCCTCCAGGCCTCCTCTGCGGTCCTCCAGGCCTCCTCTGCGGTCCTCCAGGCCTCCTCTGCGGTCCTCCATGTTTCCTCTGCGGTCCTCCAGGCCTCTGTGGTCGTCCAGGCCTCCTCTGCGTTCGCCCAAGTCGCTGACTTCGTCCAGTCCGCTGCTGTGGTCCAGGCCTCTGCGGTCCTCCAGGTCTCTTCTGCGGTCCTCCAGGTCTCTTCTGCGGTCCTCCAGGCCTCCTCTGCGTTCGCCCAAGTCGCTGACTTCGTCCAGTCCGCTGCTGTGGTCCAGGCCTCTGCGGTCCTCCAGGTCTCTTCTGCGGTCCTCCAGGTCTCCTCTGCGGTCCTCCAGGCATCCTCTGCGGTCCTCCATGCCGCTGACTTCGTCCAGTCCGCTGCGGTCCTCCAGGTCTCCTCTGCGGTCGTCCAGGCCTCCTCTGCGGTCCTCCAGGCCTCCTCTGCGGTCCTCCAGGCCTCCTCTGCGGTCCTCCAGGCCTCCTCTGCGGTCGTCCATGCCGCTGACTTCGTCCAGTCCGCTGCGGTCCTCCAGGTCTCCTCTGCGGTCGTCCAGGCCTCCTCTGCGGTCGTCCAGGCCTCCTCTGCGGTCCTCCAGGCCTCCTCTGCGGTCCTCCAGGCCTCCTCTGCGGTCCTCCAGGCCTCCTCTGCGGTCCTCCAGGCCTCCTCTGCGGTCGTCCATGCCGCTGACTTCGTCCAGTCCGCTGCGGTCCTCCAGGCCTCCTCTGCGGTCCTCCAGGCCTCCTCTGCGGTCCTCCAGGCCTCCTCTGCGGTCCTCCAGGCCGCTGACTTCGTCCAGTCCGCTGCGGTCCTCCAGGCCTCCTCTGCGGTCCTCCAGGCCTCCTCTGCGGTCCTCCAGGCCTCCTCTGCGGTCCTCCAGGCCTCGGTCGTCCAGGCCGCTGACTTGAACCGCTTGGTGGTGTGTTGCAATGATGGTGCGGCAAACTCCAACTTGCCATTCTTCCCTCGTTTGTTCAATGACTTTCTTCATGGCTTCTACCATCTGTTCCTTTATGCCTTCTTTAAGGCCAGCCACATCGGTCTGCAGCTGATTGACCTGTCCACCAACTTCTGACTCCATATTGGTCACCTTACTGAGTAGCTCCTTTAGTAAAACAGGACAGGTACACTGGCAGTCCTGCACTTTGGTGTTCACATCTGTGAAATGCAACCTTCTTCGTGGTGAATGTGTCATGTCCTCTGCGGTCCTCCAGGCCTCCTCTGCGGTCCTCCAGGCCTCCTCTGCGGTCCTCCATGTTTCCTCTGCGGTCCTCCAGGCCTCTGTGGTCGTCCAGGCCTCCTCTGCGTTCGCCCAAGTCGCTGACTTCGTCCAGTCCGCTGCTGTGGTCCAGGCCTCTGCGGTCCTCCAGGTCTCTTCTGCGGTCCTCCAGGTCTCTTCTGCGGTCCTCCAGGCCTCCTCTGCGTTCGCCCAAGTCGCTGACTTCGTCCAGTCCGCTGCTGTGGTCCAGGCCTCTGCGGTCCTCCAGGTCTCTTCTGCAGTCCTCCAGGTCTCCTCTGCGGTCCTCCAGGCATCCTCTGCGGTCCTCCATGCCGCTGACTTCGTCCAGTCCGCTGCGGTCCTCCAGGTCTCCTCTGCGGTCGTCCAGGCCTCCTCTGCGGTCCTCCAGGCCTCCTCTGCGGTCCTCCAGGCCTCCTCTGCGGTCGTCCATGCCGCTGACTTCGTCCAGTCCGCTGCGGTCCTCCAGGTCTCCTCTGCGGTCGTCCAGGCCTCCTCTGCGGTCCTCCAGGCCTCCTCTGCGGTCCTCCAGGCCTCCTCTGCGGTCCTCCAGGCCTCCTCTGCGGTCCTCCAGGCCTCCTCTGCGGTCGTCCATGCCGCTGACTTCGTCCAGTCCGCTGCGGTCCTCCAGGCCTCCTCTGCGGTCCTCCAGGCCTCCTCTGCGGTCCTCCAGGCCTCCTCTGCGGTCCTCCAGGCCGCTGACTTCGTCCAGTCCGCTGCGGTCCTCCAGGCCTCCTCTGCGGTCCTCCAGGCCTCCTCTGCGGTCCTCCAGGCCTCCTCTGCGGTCCTCCAGGCCTCGGTCGTCCAGGCCGCTGACTTGAACCGCTTGGTGGTGTGTTGCAATGATGGTGCGGCAAACTCCAACTTGCCATTCTTCCCTCGTTTGTTCAATGACTTTCTTCATGGCTTCTACCATCTGTTCCTTTATGCCTTCTTTAAGGCCAGCCACATCGGTCTGCAGCTGATTGACCTGTCCACCAACTTCTGACTCCATATTGGTCACCTTACTGAGTAGCTCCTTTAGTAAAACAGGACAGGTACACTGGCAGTCCTGCACTTTGGTGTTCACATCTGTGAAATGCAACCTTCTTCGTGGTGAATGTGTCATGTCTTCTTGTCCAGGGGTGGCTACATGGTCCAAAAAAGAAGCTTCCTGATGCAGCGTGTTTGTCACGTCCTCTAGCACCGGTATTTCCAGATTCATTGGCTGAACACTGTGATCTGCAGGAGATGGAACAATTACATAATTTGCCACACCACATATCATCTCCAACGTATTATTCTTTGCCTTGGCATTTTTTCGTGGTTTCACCACATTTTCTTTCTGAGCCGCCTTGGCAGTTTTCTTCTTCTTTTGTGGGACTACTGCAGCAAGTTTCTGTGCCACTGATGGGTGGGTTTTGGCACTCCCGTAAAATCTGGTAGTCTGCATTCTTTGTCTTTTGTCTAAAAATATAAAAACCACAATAAGAAAACATGTAAAGCACAGCATGCTAAAAATAGCAAACAACTGTACATTTTCAAATAAAGTGCACAACAGTAAAGTGCAAATACTGTACTGTACAGTATTTGCCTTTTTTCCCTGTGCCTCCCAACAAGAACCTCTGCAGGAGGGACAGAATGCTCTGTTACGGACTTCAGTTTAAATATACAGTATGATTACCATCACCTGTGCGAACAACTATACTGTACAGTAGTTACTGTATTTGATAAGATAGGTGTTTCACCACAAGTGATAGCAATCATTCAGTACTACTGCACATACCTGTAGTACACCGGGATAAGCAAGGTCTATGTACATTACGTTATACCGAGCTGGATCGCTTAGCAACCTGACAAAATGGCCACCGACCGTGAACTCCCAGCACGTGGCAGCGCTTGGATATGGAGTGAGATACAGTATGGTACAGTCCAGGGGCAATGCTGAAGGAGCGTCACAATCCCCTAGCTCAATTACTAGAGCCATCTTAACAGCAGTGTGGGCCCCTGGACACAGCAATGCACTGGGGCCCCTACCCACTCACCAGCGGAAGGGGTGGGGGGAGCTATCAGCGGCAGCTTTGATGCTCCGCGGGGGATAGGGGGGGTTCTATCTTTCGCTCAGTATGTACAGTAGGACCTGGAGAAATAATTTCTGCTAATTATTCCTTTACTGCACAGATGGGGCAGGAAGGAGAACACTAAACTGTAGAAGGGGGCATTGTGCTGAATGAAGGGGCCCTGGTACAGTACATGACTTCCAGGGTGGTAGGGGGTGTTTAATACACAGGGGAGGAGTGGATAATGGAGTGGGCTTAATATTAGTGTTATGGACTGCAATTAGTTTCCTGTATGAAACAGATACAGTACAGTAAATAACCCTCCTTGGAAGTGCATGGGCCCTGTGAGACTTACAGTAGTGTACAGCATAAGGGTCGACTGACATGATGTACAAGCATTACATACAGTACATGTCAGTACTGTATGTAAATTCTTCAATTATTGCCTAACAACAATGCTGCTTACTGTATATTAAATACTGTAGGCCTAGAAATGTGCATCTCAATATAGTAGTTAAAAACACAGGGGCCTATGTGGATAAGCGAGTTCTATGCACACTAAAAATGGCCACCGACCGTGAACCCCCAGCACGTGGCAGCGCTCGGATATGTAGTGAGATACAATATGGCATACATTTCACAGTTCAGGGGGCAATGCTGAAGGAGCGTCACAATCCCCTAGCTCAATTACATTGGGATAAGCGAGGTCTATGCACATTACGGTATACCGAGCTGGATCGCTTAGCAACCTGACAACATGGCCGCCGACCGTGAACTCCCAGCACGTGGCAGCGCTCGGATATGTAGTGAGAGATGGTATACATTTTAAAATACACCGGGATAAGTTGTACAGGCCATGGAGCAATGCACAGGGACATTCATCATTTACGTACAGTATATAAATAATTGTAAACCGTAAATGAAAGAATTACCGGTCAAATACTGTATGACGAAACTGTGTCAATGAGCTGGAACAGTATGGCCTGTGAAGAAGTTTTCGAAGGCAGAAACGGAGAGCAAATTATCAGGAGATTTCTGAAAGGTCGGAGAAGATCCACACAGCAAGTCTGCCTACGAGGAAACAGATTTGCAAAGTGGGTAGCGGGCGGTGACTGAGACGCTCTTTTATTCACATTCAAAAGTACCTGTACAGTATGCTCTGTGATTGGTGTAAGGATGAATGCGCCTATATTGGCACCAATCACAGCGGTAAGAATTCCTTTTGTGTGAATGTGAATAAAAGAGCGTCTCAGTCACCGCCCCGCTACCCACTTTGCAAAGCTGTTTCCTCGTAGGCAGACTTGCTGTGTGGATCTTCTCCGACCTTTCAGAAATCTCCTGATAATTTGCTCTCCGTTTCTGCCTTCGATAACTTCTTCACAGGCCATACTGTTCCAGCTCATTGACACAGTTTCGTCATACAGTATTTGACCGGTAATTCTTTCATTTACGGTTTACAATTATTTATATACTGTACGTAAATGATGAATGTCCCTGTGCATTGCTCCATGGCCTGTACAACTTATCCCGGTGTATTTTAAAATGTATACCATCTCTCACTACATATCCGAGCGCTGCCACGTGCTGGGAGTTCACGGTCGGCGGCCATGTTGTCAGGTTGCTAAGCGATCCAGCTCGGTATACCGTAATGTGCATAGACCTCGCTTATCCCAATGTAATTGAGCTAGGGGATTGTGACGCTCCTTCAGCATTGCCCCCTGAACTGTGAAATGTATGCCATATTGTATCTCACTACATATCCGAGCGCTGCCACGTGCTGGGAGTTCACGGTCGGCGGCCATTTTGTCAGGTTGCTAAGCGATCCAGCTCGGTATACCGTAATGTGCATACAGTAGACCTCGCTTATCCCAATGTAATTGAGCTAGGGGATTGTGACGCTCCTTCAGCATTGCCCCCTGAACTGTGAAATGTATGCCATATTGTATCTCACTACATATCCGAGCGCTGCCACGTGCTGGGAGTTCACGGTCGGCGGCCATTTTGTCAGGTTGCTAAGCGATCCAGCTCGGTATACCGTAATGTGCATAGACCTCGCTTATCCCAATGTAATTGAGCTAGGGGATTGTGACGCTCCTTCAGCATTGCCCCCTGAACTGTGAAATGTATGCCATACTGTATCTCACTACATATCCGAGCGCTGCCACGTGCTGGGGGTTCACGGTCGGTGGCCATTTTTTGTGTGCATAGAACTCGCTTATCCACATAGGCCCCTGTGTTTTTAACTACTATATTGAGATGCACATTTCTAGGCCTACAGTATTTAATATACAGTAAGCAGCATTGTTGTTAGGCAATAATTGAAGAATTTACATACAGTACTGACATGTACTGTATGTAATGCTTGTACATCATGTCAGTCGACCCTTATGCTGTACACTACTGTAAGTCTCACAGGGCCCATGCACTTCCAAGGAGGGTTATTTACTGTACTGTATCTGTTTCATACAGGAAACTAATTGCAGTCCATAACACTGAAGTTGTATTTTCAGTACTGTACAGTATACAATACTTAAATTTGAACATCAGGTACTGGATAGTAAACATGTACAGTATTAACTTCTATCATAAAACTCTTATGCATTTTCAGATGTGTAAATTTTAGACTACAGTATTCACAAATGTTTTCTCTCCATACAGGAATTATAGTTGGACAACATGCCAGTAACTATCAACAAAACGATGAGCAAGATAATCGCCAACATGAAAAAAGAAAATAAAACCATCAAAGAGATCCATGCATGGCTCAAGGAAAGTGGCATTATAGTCACTTTAGAAACGGTGCGCTATCATGCATTCGAGAGAACAACGCCCAGATTTGTATTTCCTACAAAATGCACATGGTACGTACTGTACACTACTGTAATGTTTAAATGACTTGCTTTATACCATAAACAATTTTTTTGAAATAAAATAAAAACTTCATCAATTGTAACTGTGATTGTGCTGTTCAAGAATTCATATTTTTCATACTGTATTGTACTGTAGGAGAGTGCAACAAATTGTGGAGGAACTAACTCGTGAGGATGATGAGCGTACTGCTCTGCAAATAAAACGAATTCTCCATTCCAAGTATGACCTGGACATATCGGCCACCAGCATCAGAAGGATGCGACGGAAAATGGGATGGACCTTTGGCGCAACAAGGTAAAATACTGAAAGCAGTATAAACCATACAGTAAATGCACTGTTAATAATCCCTTGATACGTGATATAATAATGCCATAAATCATTATACAGAGTGTGTACTTTATACTATATACAGTATGTGTGTGTGTATATACTGTATATACAGTATTCTATCCCAAAAGAGATACCTACTGTATAGGCACTCAGAGACAGCAATGAAGCATTGCCGGCTTATTGTGATGATTACATACTGTATACTGTGTGTGTGTGTTTGTGTGTATGTACAGTATGTATATATATATTACTCTGTATGTAACTTAATGTACTGTATGTACAGTTTAATGTATACAGTAGGTATATAATACAGTATACTGCACATACAGTCTACTGTATATACAGTAATCTGTAAATCTGTAATTTCATAACTGTATCTGATTTCATTATTTTTGGCTCTTCACAGGATATCTCCAATGATAAGAGATGTGAATAAAGAAAAGAGAGTGGAACAGGCACGGCGATGGATTGAGAGTGGTGAAACATTTGATGATGTCATTTTCACAGATGAATCGTCTGTTGCCCTTGAGCGGTTCTCCAGAATGTCATTCAGGAAACGTAACCATATCTCTTTAAAACCACGCCCAAAGCATCCATTGAAAATCCATGTATGGGGAGGCATATCACGATTAGGAGCTGGTCCCCTATTATTTTTCGAAGGTACAGTACAGTACTATACTTTATTCTGTGCCTGTGTTCTGTAAAAATACATGTTGTACTGTAGAGTACGTGTAACTGCACAATAAAAGGAGTTGCTTATTAATGAACAACATTTTTTGATTTCTGTAGGAATCATGGATAAGAAATATTTCCAAGAAACAATAGTAGAGAAATGTATGGTGCCATTTGTGAATAAATATTACCCAACTCACCATAGGATATTCCAAGACAATGATCCTAAACACTCCGCCTCAGCCAAATTTATGGAAGAGAAAGGTATGAATTGGGAACGCACACCACCAGAGTGAGTATTCTTTCAACAGTGTACAAGTAAAATTTTGGATAGCACTCTAGTACTGTAAAAAAAATTTTTGTTTAATAAACAGTACAATATTGTATGTTTAATTTTCTCTATTTACTGTAATGTACTGTAATTAATTTTTTCTATACGCTTTTTTTTTTTTTTTAATTAGATCACCAGACATGAACCCAATCGAATTAGTGTGGGCTCAATTGAAGAGGTACGTTAGGAGTGTTGCAAAGCCAACAACAAAACAGCAACTGGTGGATGGGATAAAGAAATTTTGGCTAGAAGTACTCACACCTGAACATTGTAATAATTATATAAATCACCTGTATAAAGTATTACCTGTTGTAGTTGAAAGAAATGGTCAAGCCACAAATATGTAGTTCTGTATTTTCTGTTTAAAATTTTAAATTGGTGCATTATTAAAAAAAATGATAAAATTGCCTTTGTCTGATTATTGCATAAACTAATGTAGAATATTATACAGTAGTAATGTTATTGATGTGTACTGTATGAACAGTTATTTTCAGTTTTATAAGTCCTGAATAAGAGTACTGTACATTTTGATCAGTGCAGTACATGGAATCGGATGTTGTAATACTTTATTTTTACATTAATATTGATGTTTTTCCAATAAATATTCAATTTTACAGTATGGTACGGTACAGTACATGAGGGTACCTGTACAGTATGATACGTCATTATGGGGGAGAAATACTGTATCCACTAAATGTACAGTAAAATGTTTTTTTCTTATTACAAACACACAAATGCATCTCAGATGGAAATATGCTATACACAGCAGACAGCTTATGGTGACAGAACTTCCCTACTGTATCCCCACCCATAGTCGTGGTATATTTTAGATTGCCTAATGAGACACTCCTGCAGCATTGCCAATGATTCATGTAAAACCTGTGTGCAAACAGTATCTGTATTGAATGCAAAGTACAGTAAGAGTACAGTATACAGTATTATCAGAGCCAAACCTGACCAACATGATGCCCTAGGCTAGATTTTGGCTGATGCCCTCTTGCACAGATGCTACGTAGTTCCGCCTCTAACCCTGCACCCCTTTCCCAGCACCATCACCCATTTTGGCGCTCCTACCCCCTATAATCTAAATAAGAACAATGTGCACATTTAGTGCCAGCCCAAAACAGTGTACAGTATGTTCTTGCTGGGAAGGGGCATGGTAACACAATAATACCCGAAGATGAAATGACACAACACAGTACTGCAACTTTATTCACATTATATCATGCAGTGGTGTCTCTTATTCTCATGACATCATATCATAGTACCACATTACTCCTAACAGTAATGCCCCTTATTCACATTACACCCCACCACATTCATCTTTATTTACATTAGACCACAGGTTCTCAAACTCAGTCCTCAGGACCCCACACAGTGCAGGTTTTGCAGGTCTCACAGAATCACAAGTGAAAAAATTAGCTCCACCTACTGTATGGACCTTCTAAAATGTGTCAGTTAGTAATGAATACATCTGTGCACTTGCTGGTTTACCTGCAAAACATGCACTGTGTGGGGTCCTGAGGACCAAGTTTGAGAACCACTGCATTAGACCATGCAGTAGTGCCCTTTCCTTATGTTACACCAGAAAATATTGTAGTACACCTTATACACATACAGTACAGTAATGCCACACATTAGTAATGCATTTCATATTTAAATTTTCTGATTTAATTTCATAGAGCCGCAGTCACTCACAGAATATAGGCATGTACTGTAGCATCTCATTTTATTCTGCAGAAGCTGATTATTCCCGTTTGGCTAGTTTGCCGCCTCTGTACAGTATATCACAATAGAAAAAAGTTATAGTGTCAGTGAAAAAAGCACCTCATGACAGATACTGTACACAAGCTCATGTCTAAATACTGTATACTGTAAGCAGTGACATTAAGGGGTACAGTACTGTATATGCAATTGCAGTCGAATTCCGGAAGGAATACGGAAAAAATGGACACGGGATCCCCCATCTTTTTAGAACCAGCACCGGGCTCTGCGCCTGGTCCTGGTGCAAAAAATAAGGGGGACAAAAAAAGCGTAGGGGTTCCCCATATTTTTTGAATCAGCACTGGGCTCCACTAGCTGGACAGATAATGCACAGCCGGGGGAGACTTTTATACAGGTCCCTGCGGCCATGGAATTAAATACCCAACTAGTCACACCTGGCCGGAGTACCCTGGAGGAGTGGGGGCCCCTTAAATCAAGGGGACCCCCCTCCAGCCACTCGATTATCTCTATCACCCCTGTGTATTGTAGCTAGGGGATTGTGACGCTCCTTCAGCATTGCCCCGTAGCCTGCAAAATCTGTGCTGTTATTTGCTCCATAGCTGAGTGCCTCCTAGGAGCTACTGTAGGAGTCACAGGCGGTAGCCATTTCAATTGAGTCTGCCCTGCTATAGAATTGTACAGGTATGTGTACATTACCGTACGGTGCATAGAACCTTTACAGTAGAAACTCTCCTGCAGCTTTGGCCTGCTTTACTGTATGTACTGTAAAACTTGTGTTTTGTCAGTTTGCTATGTGACCGAGCCCGGTGTAACGTACAGTACTGTAATGTGCATAGACCTCGCTTACAGTATCTCTGTGTATTTTGGCTAGGGGATTGTGACGCTCCTTCAGCATCGCCCCGTAGCCTGCACAGCTTATGCCATTTCTCATTCCATACCCAACTGCTGCCTGCCACGAGGTGGGGGTTCAGGAGGTGGGGGTTCATGGGTAGTGGTCGTTTTGACAGTGTGCTATGCGATTGAGTCCGGTGTACCGTAATACTGTATGCAATCCTACAGTAGCTTATCCCTCCCCTGTGTATTTTGGCTAGGGGATTGTGACGCTCCTTCAGCATTGCCCCATAACCTGCACAAGGGTTCAGGGGCGGCGGCCATTTTGCCAGTGTGCTACAGTATGTCATCGAGTCCGGTGTACCATAATATGCATACTGTGTATTTTAGCTAGGGGATTGTGACGCTCATTCAGCATTGCCCCATAGTCTGTACAATCTGGACTATTACTTGCTCCGTAGCCTAGGGCCTCTGTGGGGCAAGGAGTCATAGGTGGTAGCCATTTCTATTCAGTCTGCCCAGCTACAGAATTGTATGTGTACTGTGTACGGAGCATAGTACCTTAACCTGCATAGAACCTGCACATTATGGTACACCGGACTCGATCGCATAGAACCGCTCATGCAGCTACTGTATGCCCTGGTTTGCAGTATGTGAATAAAAAAAATAATAAAGTGTCTGAAAAAAACTACAGTAACATGCATTCGTACAGTACTTAAGGAATCGAACCCTGGACTCTGAGTATAGGAAGCGAAACACTTCACCACTTCGCCGCAGACAAATGTATAAATCCGTTGGTTTTGATTATGCTGTAATGGCTACGGGATTAGGACGATAACACTGTAGAAAATTCCTAATCTTGAGAGGCAATAGTGAACTTGTAACACACATCCATTTGCGACAGTGTACACTACTGGTTTTACAGTACTGTGTTTTGTCTGCGGGACTTGCACGCTCACATACAGTATTCATAAAGTATTGTAGATGGATCATATACTGTATGCTGTACTACTGTATTTGCGTCGGTGTCGTACTGTATATACTGTACAGTACTGTATTAAATAATGCAGCGTAATGAGTACAGTATTTGCTGTATGCAGCGTAATGAGACGCCTTAGTAAAGTAGTCCTTATTATGTATGTCAGTATTGTATTTTACGGGAGACCACACGCATGCGCAGTGGTGATTGTAAAAAGCGACATCTGGTGGCTGATCGCAGGTATTACACGTAAAGGTAACGTCAAATGTCTGTCTCCGTGCGATTAGATAGCCTCTCTGTGGCTAGGCGCGCCTCGCTACGCCACAGTACGCTGCGTATGGTCGAACGGGACAACCGCCGCGGCCACTCAAGATAAAGGTGGCTACATCTGTATGCTGTCCCGAGACAGTTGGGAGGTATGATGCAGTAATGTTTCAATTTGCATTACTGTACCTAGCAGTTTCAGGTTGGCCCAGGCCCGGCGCTACCCGCTCAGCGAAGGGATGCAGTGCAGGGAGGCGCTGGGACAGAGAGGCGCTTTCCCTGCTCTGAATCCCTTCACTGCTGCGCCGTCCTGTCCCCCCTGCTGCTGCTGCTGCTGCTGTGTCTGTCACTGTATGACAGTCACTGGCAGCAGCGCCTGCAGAAACAAAAACCTCCTGCCTCCCCTCCCCGTGTGACAGCGGCTGAGTACGGGACAGAAGGGGGCGGAGCTAAACGGATCGAAAGGGGCGGGGCTAAACGGGACAGAAGGGGCGGAGCTACACTGACCAGGCTGCAGTACAGAGGGAGACTGGCTTAGGTAAGTGGTGTGTGTGTGTATGGTGAGTGTGTATGTGTGCATATGGTGGGTGGGTGTGTATGTGTGTGTATATATGTGTGAATTGTGTGTGTGAGGTATGTCTGCGTACGCGCACTTTATGGACGCTAGTACTGGGGAGGGGGGCATTACGTATAATGACGCTACTACTGGGGGAGGCCATTACATGCAAGGACGCTACTACTACTGGGAGGGTGCATTACGTATAAGGACGCTACTACAGGGGGGGCATTACGCGTAACAACGCTACTACTGCTAGGGGGGGCATTACTTATAAGGACGCTACTAGTACTACGGGGGAATTGCATATAAGGAGGCTTCTACTGGGGGTGCATTATGTATAAGGACGCTACTACTACTGTGGGGCATTACGTATATGGACGATACTACTATTATGGGGAATTACGTATAAGGATGCTTTTACTACTGGGGGTGCACTACGTATAAGGACGCTACTACTGCTGGGGGGAGCATTACGTATAAGAACGCTACTACTACTTGGGGGCATTATATATAAGGACGCTACTATTACTCGGGGGGCATTACGTATAACAATGCTACCACTACTAGAGGGGCATTACGTATAAGGATGCTACTACTGGTGGGGCATTATGCATAAGGACGCTACTACTACAGGGGGGGGGGGCATTACATGTAAAGATGCTAATACTGGGGGGACCATTACGTATAAGGACGCTACTAGTACTGTGGGGAGGGGGCATTACGTATAAGGACGCTACTACTACTAGGGGGGAATTACGTACAAGGACGCTTCTACTACTGGGGGTGCACTACGTATAAGGACGCTTCTACTGGGGGGGGCATTACGTATATAAGGACGCGTCTACTACTGGGGGTGCACTACGTATAAGGACGCTTCTACTACTTATGGGGGGCATTACGTATATAAGGACGCGTCTACTACTGGGGGTGCACTACGTATAAGGATGCTACTACTACTCTGGGTGCATTATGTATAAGGATGCTACTACTACTGGGGGGGCATTACGTATAAGGATGCTACTACTACTGGGGGGGCACTACGTATAAGGATGCTACTACTACTGGGGGGCATTATGTATAAGGATGCTACTACTACTGTGAGTGCATTATGTATAAGGATGCTACTACTACTGGGGTGCATTACATATAAGGACGCTACTACTACGGGTGGGGCATTACGTATAAGATTAATAAGATTGTGCTACATTGTGGCGTAATTTTAAATGGGGGTACTATTGTGTGGCCATGCCCCTTAGTTGTGAGACCACACCCCTTTTCCCGGCGCACGCCAACGGAATATGGGAGGGCGCAATTTTATAGTTTGCAGGGGGGGGCGCTGAACACCCTAGCACCGGCCCTGCGTTGGCCTATAGAAGTATAATACAGCAGAATATGTTGGGAGATGTAGTCAAATTACCTAGCAGTTTCAGGCTGGCCTACATAATTAAACTTTAGGATTAGAGTCGAGAACCACCAATCTAGCCTGCTGCCCATCCCATGTGTTAATCTCTGGATCTCATGCTTTTATGGTACCAGCAGCAGCGGCAGGCCTGAACACAGATATAATCAGTGCTGTGTCAGCAATCTACCAAATTCAGGACCGTACACGGGTTCCCCATGGCAACCTTACAAACTGTCTTCCTGATAGGGACCCGAGGTATCTGTTCAAGCTGACAATACATAAATTACCAAATGTTCACTATTAACTTATAACTGTCCTCTGCAGGGGCGTATCTAGAGAGGAGGGGACCTGTGTGCAGTCTCCGGGTGTGGGCCCCCTCCTCTCCCGTCCCGTAGCCAGCAGCAGCGCTGTTAGCGCTCTGTCTGAGCGCTAGAGACTCTGGCACACTGCAGGAGTCTACAGCGCATGTGCAAATATCCGAAAAAATGGTGTGGCGGCCATTTTTTCAGAGACAGCTGACAGCTCTGCTGCGGCTGCCGGCTACGGGACTCGGAAGAGGAGGGGACCCACACCTGGACACAGGGGCGGATCCAGAAGAAAATGATAGGGGGGGCACGATGGAAGGGGCAAGTACATTTGCGTGCGGCTTCGGTGCATGTGAGGTGGCGCTTCTTATACAATGCCCTGTCAAAGTCAGAAAAATATCTCTATGCACACTACCATATTTGCACCTCACACAGGTCCGTGCTGCGCATGCGTACGCTCTCCCGTACGTGCGCATACTCACAGTCGCGGGCACCCGCAGGCGCACGGTATGCGTATTTACGGTAGAGTTTATGTGATCGTAGCGTGCGACTCAATCGTTACATATTTTCACTATATAATGTATTTTGTAGATCATGGTCCCTTTGATAGATTCTGAAAGTTTGGTTAATATAGAATGTTCGTGAACAGAGAAATCCCTCTTTGTTTGATACGAAGGGTCAGACAGGAGTAATACAGTGGTGTTTAGTACCCATCGGAAGAGTATTTAATTAGCAATATTCCGGTGTTGGTTTGAAGCGGATTAATCGCTCGTGCGAATAGTTATGGACATAAGAAGTTTATGAACATTTACTGCATTTGCACTTACTTATCCATGCGGCGGGAAACCCAGTTTCCCTCCCACCTGAGCTGTTGGAAATAGTCACGGCCCACCTGTATGAATCAACCTATGACCTTTTGTTATAATGCGAGGAGGAATTCCTGTGTCCAATGAACAATGAGATTGTAGGGACCATTGAATTGTATTGTGTGTGGGGCATAAATAGACAAGCCGATCACATCCAGCTCTCACTCTTCAACGGTTATCATTGCTGAAAATCGGGAGCTGGATGTCCAGAGGCGCATGCGATCGTTTCCTTTGTGCGTAAGTTTTTCTCCGCAACTATATTGATCTTCTTGTTATTGTGGGCCAATTTCTCTCTCTCTCTCTCTTCTCCTCTTTCTTTCTTATTTTCCCTTAAATAGTAATTGTATTGTATTTCCTGTGTAGTTATCTGGTTAGGTAGTCTATGTTATATTGTAGTGTATGATTTGTATTTGTATTAATTCTTTTGCAAGTATATCATTCATAATATATATATTAGGCGTTAGACCCTGAGCACGGTATCTGTGTATTTCTTATAGTGTTAAGTATTCTCAGAGCGTCGGTGACGCTAGAACAGCTTTAAAGGTAATAAGGTTATACTGTGTTGCATTTACACTCTATCATTACACTAAGGTTTTACTGCACAATACACTGTTTATGGTTTAGATACAAAGGTTAAACATTGTGAGCGTCAGCGCCGCTGGTGATCTCCTCGTGGTCCCGAGCGTCCGCTACGCTATAGCGAATCATTAAGTTAGTCAGCAGCCAATAGCGTGCCTGCCCGTGATCTCTTGGCCGTGAGCGAACGTGACGCTTGAGCGTCTCGACTACGGCTAAGCGATTGTTACGCAACGAGCGTACCCTTACGGTACTTCATACGTAAATAGCGTACAGTGTTCTTAGACCTCATAAAGGGTATTATATAAGATAAATATTTAGCTTTATCAATTGCGGGCTCGTCCTGTCCTTCACACATCTGCACTAGGTAATTTCAGCAGACATTATCCATCAGCAAAGGGCGGGAGATCATATTCCTCGTAGTGCTGTTTGGATAAGCGTCTGCTTCTCTTAGTAAAGGGTGCTGAAGGAATCCGGGAACCGGAGGTAAGAACAACACGCTAGTCTCTTTTAAAACTTTATTTTTCTGTCTTGCGTACACACGCATGCACACATATCTGCATTTCTTTTTTTTCATTTGTGTATTTTCGTATATCACTCTCCTGTTTGCCAGTTTTATAGTTGATAAACGTGCTAAGAGAGATTTGCTGCTATTTTATAGTTTAAGAGTAAAAAGGTAATATAGTTAAAGTATAGACAAACACAGCTGTGCCTGAGAGACAAGGCGAAGTCAGTGTGGTGCGCGGTAGATGATAAAGGATCATCTACATTGATAAACGTATAAATTGTGTTACGGTGGATCTTTGCTTTGCGTACACGTGTCTCTAACAAAGGACTGAGACTTGCGTACGCAACCCAAGGGCCGACGCACGCAGCGTATATTACGCAACGGAGCGTACGGGTACGCCCACGTAACTCAAATCACAAGTGTTAATTTTTTTTTTTCAACGCGATAAATAGCGCAACGCGGTAAATAACGCAAGGCGATAAATCGCGCAAATCTATTTTAACATTCAAAATTTAAATTAACAGATCCTTCTCCTAATTGGTAACACATCTGGTCTAAAGAAAATTTCTGCGCAGAAATAGAAATAAAAACAAAAGTGTATATGTGGTGAGTGAGTGTTTGTTTTTACAATTTTTGAGGTTGAACCACAAGAAAAGTCGAGTTCTCGTGAGGTACATGCGTGTAAGTGACGTACATGGTGGCTAGGGAGGCATCCCTGGTTAAAACATACAATTTGAGCATTAGAGTGTAGCAGACCAGGAGGTCATACTGTAACAGACCAGGAGGTCATAGCAGACCAGCAGGTTCAGGTACAGCAGACAAGGAAGTCCGCTATACAGTCCACAGGCACAACACCAAGAAAGGGTTGGTGCAACACCCATATAGGCCATACAAGCTCTGGCTGAAGGAATTCGCAGCCGTAATTTTCGATTCCACTGGTCGCTCCGTACATAAGATTAGTTGCTTATGTGCTGAACGATTGTACCGCACGTAATTGTGTGCATTAGTAAACCTGACCGGTACTATTTGTGTACGAAGGTCATAAACGCTATTTGTACATTCTAACGTGATTTGTGTAATTTTTTTTATTTTAAGGGAGGTTCGCTGCTCACTCAGGAACTATCCAACAACCAATAGTTACTGGAAAGAGTAAGTGTTCTTCGGATCACCCTCACAGGTTCCAGTAAATAGAGGTTCAGGTCGCAGGGGCCCTGGGTCGAGTACGCCAGCACTATATCAGTGTGATCAGGTCGTATTGGTCGGCGTGGGCGAGTGAGTGGGGTACTCGGTAAACCGCCACCGTCAGCCTATTTTGAACATTTTGGTTTGCGTAAGGGTTGGCTGAATAAAGCAACACCTTCGAACTATGGGGGCCACTTGTTCAGGTAGGGGGCGATCAACCTCGGTTCGGGTTGATTCAGTGAACCGACCAGTCGGGTCGGCAAGGTACGTAATGTGTGAGAAATACGGAAGTCACACAGAAGCTTTATGTGATGAATGGGAGAGAATGACAGTACATGACGGGGAGAAATTCCCAAGAGTAGGTAGCTTCAGCACAGAAGTGTTAACGAATTTAAGGAGAAGGATATGTCTCATTAAATCAGCAAAGAGACGAATCAAGCATTATGATTATTTACAGTTGTGGCAACAGGAGGGTGACATACAGAGAGGATTGGCTCAGGCGGCGGGATCTGGCTCGATCAGAAAACTGATAGCCACGGCCCCACCGCCACCATATATATCGGGAGAAAAATTGGTTGCGGAGAATGACGCACTAAGGTGTAACACACAAACACTTAGCAACTGTGTAAATGTTAAAGATAATGTTAACCAATTAACCAATGCAAGTATTAACCCGTGCAAGTTGTACCCTGTTTTGAACTTTCCTCAGGAGTGTGATCAAGAGGACGAATCGGCAACAATTTCAGCGCTCTCTCTAGCAGCCACCATAGCAGAGACCACAGTAGGCACAGCTCCACCCCCGAGATTAGTAACAAAGGCCCCTAGCGGAGGGATAGGTGAGGTCGTATCAACGGGTAAGTACGGCACCATACACTATGCTGAAACTATTTCACCACAGCCTGTAGAATCTACACAGAATGAGGTTGTTAGAGTTAATCCTGTTAAGGTAATAGTAGTTCCAAATGGGAAAACAGACACTTCAGGAGTCACTCCTGTTAGGAACATTGCCATGTACAGCCCATTTTCCCGAATGGAATTAAGGACCATAGTGTCTGAATTCCCTGACCCTAGAAAAGACTTAGTTGCCAGCCAAAAATACATCAGAGACCTAGGTAACACTGTAGAGCCCAACAATAAAGACTGGCAGATATTGCTGAGAGCATGTTTACCCTCCAATGTCGACGCAGCTCAATTTTTAGCTGACTGTGGATTAGATCAGGATGTACCTCTTACAGAAGTGTACAACAAAGACAATGTAAAAAGAATAAGTTTACAGTTAAAGGAGTATTTCCCAGCCGTAGTTAAATGGAACAAAATATTCTCCATTAAACAGAAGGAGTCAGAAACAGCTGCAGAGTATTTTCACAGAGCATTATCAGAAATGGCAAAATACACAGGCATAGAGGACATTAAAACAAACATAAACCATCGAGAAGTAGCAGTATCGGTACTGATGGATGGTTTAAAAGAGTCATTGAAGACTAGGGTACAGACCACACAACCATGTTGGCGAGGTCTGTCTGTGGCTACTTTGAGAGAGGCTGCTATTGATCACGATAGGAACATCACCAGACACAGGGAACAACAAGGTGATAAGTTAATGGCAGTAAGTATACAGGCCCTGACCACAAGGCAGCCTTTGTTTATATCACCAAACCCTGTGGGTAAGTCAAATGTGGTTACTTGTTATTCTTGTCATAAACAGGGACACATGGCACGAGATTGTAGAGTGAAGAATTCACGAAACTCATACCAACCCCCTAGACAACGACACGACACACGACATTGGGATCAGGGTCTGCAGAAACGGAGTTATGAGCCACATGCAGGGGAAACAAAAAGATATCCCCCGAACAGAGACTGGCAAGCCTCTGGTAGCTCCCAATTAACTCCATCACAAGTAGTTGCTGCCAGCGGGATTCAGGGAGGTCACCATACCCAATAGGGGTGTGGCCATACCTGTAATCTGCAGCCAGTAAAATTGATTGCAAGCCTTGGAAGTGAACCAGAAATTGCAATCAATGTAGCTGGTAAATCATTAAACTTTCTTGTAGACACAGGGGCGGCCAAATCAGTGATAAATTCGACAGTGGGCATGAGAACCACTGGTAGGACAATTCCAGCCATAGGGGTAACGGGAGTAGTCCAGCACTACCCTGTTAGCAAACCAGCCGAGATTACAGTAGGGCCTTTACATACCAAGCATTCCTTTTTGCTGGCTGCATCGGCACCGACTAATCTCCTGGGAAGAGACTTACTGTGTAAAATGGGGTGCGTCATTTATTGTACTCCTGAAGGTGTATTCTTGGACATACCTGAGAATCACGCTCAGGAAGTACGAGACATGTTAGACTCCCCGTCAAAATTAATGTCACATACCATTATGACAAATAGGACTCCCTCCCAAGTAGAAGAAATGACATCTCAGATACCAGAGTCACTTTGGACTAAAGATGGACAGGACACTGGATTAATGGCAAACGTAGCTCCGGTAGTTGTACAAGTAAAAGATGGTAGGATAGCTCCAAAAATCCCACAGTACCCTCTGAAGCCAGAGGCGGAGTTAGGAGTGTATCCCATAATAGAGCGCTTGCTACAACAGGGCATTCTGGTAAGAACGTCCAGCACTGCCAATAGTCCCATCTTCCCTGTTAAAAAGAGTGGGGGGAGGGGTTACCGGCTAGTGCAGGATCTAAGGGGGATTAACAAAATAGTTGAGAGTCAGTTCCCCGTAGTGCCAAATCCAGCTGTCATCCTAATGCAAATCCCTCCCACTGCGAAATTTTTCACTGTTATTGACCTCTGCTCCGCTTTCTTTTCGGTACCTCTGCACCCTGACAGTCAATATTTGTTTGCATTTACATACAGAGGAGTCCAATACACATGGACTCGATTTCCACAAGGATTCATAGATAGCCCAAGTATATTTTCTCAGGCTTTGCATGATTGTTTACAGTCTTTCCAACCAGTGAGTGGATCAGTATTAATACAGTACGTGGATGATCTACTACTGTGTTCTGATTCATTGGAAGCATCCCTGAAGGATACGAAACAGCTCCTGTTTCACCTTTCAGACACAGGACACAAGGTTTCCAAAGACAAGTTGCAATTATGCCAAACTAAGGTAAAATATTTGGGACACTGTCTAACACAAGGACTGAGACACCTGACCGCTGATAGAATTCAAGCAATTAGAGACATGACTCTGCCACAAACCCAGCAACAGATCAGAACATTTTTAGGAATGTGTGGGTATTGCCGTAACTGGATCCCAGGGTTTTCCATTCTAGCGTTACCCTTGCAGGAGATGGTCTCCTCAAACAAACCTGATCGGATTTCGCATACAGGCGAGTCCGAGACAGCATTCGAGAGACTTAAACAGTGCCTAACGCAGGCACCAGCATTAGGTATGCCAGACTATGGGAAACCCTTTGAACTATACGGAACAGAAAGTGCTGGTTGCGCGGCAGGCGTACTAACCCAAAAGCACGGTGATGCCAGCAGGCCGGTAGCATATTACAGCGCTCAGCTAGATACGGTAGCGCGATCCCTCCCCACATGCTTGCGAAGCGTTGCTGCGATAGCATTGCTAGTAACGAAAAGCGAAGACGTCGTGCTAGGTCACAACCTCACAATTCATACACCACATGCAGTGTCAGCCTTGTTAAATTCTGCCCAAACCAGACACGTCTCATCAGCGCGGTTTACAAGATGGGAATTGGCACTAATGGCCCCTGTAAACATCACCATAAGGAGATGCAGTGCATTAAATCCTGCAACATATCTCCCAGGTGTGCCTGGACAGGCACAAAGGGTGGAGGATGAGAGTGGTGGGGAAGGAGGATTTAATACAAAGGAAGACACACATGATTGTATGGAATATTTGACCCAAAATTTTACCGCAAGGCCTGACATCAGTGACAACCCACTGGAAGATGTAGAACTTACGTTCTACACGGACGGTAGTTGTCATAGACAGTCAGACTCGGGAGACTTGTGTACTGGATACGCAGTCGTAGATGACCAAGGCACCATAGAAGCGGAACCGCTAGGCCCACCTCACTCAGCCCAGGTTGCTGAACTGGTCGCCCTAACCAGAGCATGTGAATTGGCTAAGGGCAAATCAGCCAATATCTACACCGATTCTAGATACGCATTCGGGGTAGTCCATGATTTCGGAGCCCTATGGCGCCTCAGAAATTTCATGACGGCAGCTGGTACACCGGTAGCGCATGCAGCTCATATAAAAAGGCTTCTAACAGCGATACAGGAACCCGACAGAGTGGCTGTTATCAAATGTAAAGCACACACATATAGCCAAGACCCAGTATCACTTGGTAACAGCCGAGCAGACGAAGCTGCTAAGTTAGCAGCTGCTACCCCCAGACAGACAGACACCACACAACTGATGGTATTTAATACCATCAACACACAGAAGTTGTGTGAGATGCAAAATTTGTGTTCCACACAGGAAAAGGCAGTCTGGAAGGCAAAAGGATATGGCCAGGAGTCCTCAGGACTCTGGACGGATGGACACGGTAAACCAGTGGCCCCCAGAGCATACCTTCCATGTTTAGCTGAGGCAGCCCACGGGCTGACTCATCTGGGCAAGGAAGGGATGTGCAAGTTGGTAAGAGCATATTGGTGTGCCCCAGGATTTTCATCTCATGCGAGTAAAAGGGCAATGTCATGCCTTACCTGTCTGAGAAAGAACATCGGAAAGGCAATACCTACAGAACCATCTCATATCCCACCTGCCGGCGGCCCTTTCCAGGTAATACAGATTGACTTTATTCAATTACCCCCTTGTCGAAATTTGAAATATGTACTTGTTTGTATAGATGTTTTCTCAAATTGGGTCGAAGCATTTCCAGCGGCCACAAATACCGCTATGTTTACTGCTAAGAAAATTGTGCAGGAATTTGTATGTAGATATGGTATCCCTAGAATTATCGAAAGTGATAGGGGTACCCATTTTACAGGTGATGTCTTTCAAGGAATGTGTAAATTGATGGGAATTGATAGCAAGCTGCACACTCCATACCGTCCACAGGCGAGTGCGAAAGTGGAAAGAGTGAACAGCACTATTAAAAATAAACTGAGTAAAGTGATGGCAGAGACATGATTGACATGGCCAGAAGCTTTACCCATTGTACTGTACAGCATCAGAACCACTCCCAGGTCCCCTCTTAATCTGTCTCCCTTTGAAATCTTGTTTGGTCGACAACCGCATGTTATGATTAACCCTCAGGATGATTTGAAGTGTAACAATGAAGTGACTGTAAAATACTTGATTAACATGAGTAAACAGTTAAGGAATCAAAATGATAATCTGAAGTTAGTGATTCCTGATTTACCAGATAGTAATTGTCATGACATTGAACCTGGGGATTATGTAATGATACGGAATTTTCTACGCTCAGGTTGCCTTATTGACAGATGGGAAGGACCATACCAGGTCTTATTGACTAGCACTACAGCATTGAAGGTTGCTGAGAGAGAGACTTGGGTTCATTCGTCCCACTGTAAGAAGGTTGCTGATCCAGAGAGGTCCCGTGATAAGGAACAGACGGTAGAGGTTGTATCACTGGAGTGTCTGTTCCAGGAGGATTGAGGCGGCACCTGAGCATTGAAAATCACAAGACCAAAAGCAGTTGTCGATCCCCTGTTCCCTTTTATTGTTTTTCTCCAACTTCCCATCCCCTCTCCCTCAAATTATTTTTTTTCCCCCTTCTCATTCTTCTCCGTTTCCTCCTACAAGATGGACTTGCCCCAAGAGACTGTGATCCGGATTTTCCTGTTGACCATGATGTTGACCAGAGCAGTCTGTTCCGGCGAGAGTACCATGGAGGTCGAGAGAGGTTCTGGAATGGGTTCTGATGACAGAGATGGAGGCGTAGTTTTCCAAGAACAACATAATCAACAAGCAAAGGCGAGTATCAGAAAACGATCCGATAGCATTGACCATAGAAGGAATTGTGAAGGATTGTTAGCCGAAGAAAACTGTATCTGTCGGCTCTGTAACAATGTCATTGAGGATGGGTGCATAAAGAAATGCCAATCCAGTTTTAATATCCATATGGACCGGCATCCATTGAGTGACTATCACTCCTTAGTGGGTAGTGTGTTAAATAAAACAGATTGTTGGGTATGCTCTCAAGTACCTCAAGGTCATAGCAAATCAGGGCTAGTACCATTTCCTTTAACGTTAGGGGAGGTACTTGAGTTAAGTGGTGGGAGACCGGTGGACAGGAGGTTTAATATCTCCAGCCCTCCTAGTTTGAAGCTCCACCAATACCATGTGGATAGGTCCCTATTATGTTTTAACATCTCCAATCCCCGAAAGCCAGGAAATTGGGAAGTGTCATGGAGTAATCAAACCATGACCTTTTCGCATAGAGCAGATAGAATGCCTACAGATACAGAGCTTATACGCCACATAGCCAGTAGAGGAAAATCTTTCCGGTATAGGTATACCTTAGGAAATAGGATTACGAGAGTTGGAGAGGTATCACCAGGATACTGTGCACATATCGTACAACCTGATACGTGTACTAAGCAGATGGAAGAATTAGGGTTAGGAGATTTCACATGGAAGGTGTGTAATATGGTTATGTCCTACTCCGTCCCATATGTTCTCCCCGATGATGCATATTTCATATGCGGGAGAAAGGTGTATAAGTGGCTTGCCCCAAACTCTGAAGGATTGTGTTATATTGGAAAAGTACTGCCTGAAGTAATGACTGTATCACATGACAAAATGAAAGACATACACCGTGTTGCCCAAACTCCTTATACTCACACCCATTACGAGCACGTAGTTAAACGGCACCTGATAATAAGAACAGAGCATCCGGCCTCTGACATGATCCATGAATCCACCGGGATTCAGTTTCTAATCGCGTTAGATATCACTCGCACCGCTAGAGGAGTGTTGAATTATAAATACATATCTGCGCTCGCCAATTTGTTAGATAATATCACTGAAATGTATGATGACACGTTTAGGTATACTGGAAGAGAACTTCAGGCTTATAAAACAGAACTGGTACAGCATAGAATGGTTCTTAATTACCTCACAGCAGTGACAGGCGGATATTGTGTCACACTGGCAACACAATACGGCGTGAAATGTTGCACATATATTACGAATAGCACAGAGGACCCGGTCGAGGTCATAGACCAAAAGATGGACGATATTCTCCAACTGAAGTGGGAATTTCGCAGGAGACACAATCTCACTCTTGCTGCTGTAGGTAATGAGCTGACTGGTTGGGTGTCATGGTTGAACCCGCGAAATTGGTTCTCTGGTTTAGGAGACTGGGCTCAAGGAGTCATAATGGATGTTGGGAAGTTTCTCCTATGTATCTTAGGTGTTATCATAACGATTGGTTTGATATGTAGATGCGGTCAGGCTTTAATGAGGTGCAATTGTCGTACTAGGGTAATGAGTTTAAGGAGTGAGGAAACTGTAATTCCAATGGACTTGATTTATGACCCAAATGTAGAAACAATAATGTGATGAAAATGCGATTTCTACGGTCCGTTTCTTTCACCTGTTTTTCCGTTTCCTCCAAGGTAAAAAGACCCACTTGGACGAGGAATTTGATGAGCCGATATACAGGCAACAGAGGGATTAAAGAAGAAGTTTTGACAACCTGATACACAGATTTTTGATGAACTATGCCATGGATCCCCAGTTTCCCTAGAAATTTTAAAATTACGCTAGCCCAACACTTTTGTAAATCTATGGACATTGACAGCTTTTGCTCGCACCTTATGGGCAAAAGCACAAAGAAGACTGCATTCAACAGACACCAAACAAGACCTCAATCGACGAATGTACATTTACCTGACATAGAATACCACCGCATTTACCGTAATTATGTCTTTTCTTCATTTCTACAACCCTCAGGTAATGACACACATAGTCGATAGGGAATACAGGCACAGATATCAGCAATCACATATCTCCCCCATTCATGTATCATCAACTAAAATGTGCTCCCCCATTTTGTTACAACCAAAGCCGAAAAGAGCTCGGTAAAGTTTGACAGCCCATCCACAGACCCGTACCACGGGATAAGAAGGAATTCAAATGTATACTTCGCAATACCTCGAAGCTTGATTTAAAACACGTACGGCACGATGATACATGACCCCCAAGCACGGATTCATACACACATGCTTCTGCTATCTCACTAGGTCATACCCTTTTCCTACCTTCTCCTCTCCTCCCCTACCCAACCATGTAAATGTATTAACCCCTGACATATATTTTTCTCTTTTTGAAATGTTTTAGAACGTGGCAGTTATTGTTGACTGCCAAAGGGTGGACTGTCAAAGTCAGAAAAATATCTCTATGCACACTACCATATTTGCACCTCACACAGGTCCGTGCTGCGCATGCGTACGCTCTCCCGTACGTGCGCATACTCACAGTCGCGGGCACCCGCAGGCGCACGGTATGCGTATTTACGGTAGAGTTTATGTGATCGTAGCGTGCGACTCAATCGTTACATATTTTCACTATATAATGTATTTTGTAGATCATGGTCCCTTTGATAGATTCTGAAAGTTTGGTTAATATAGAATGTTCGTGAACAGAGAAATCCCTCTTTGTTTGATACGAAGGGTCAGACAGGAGTAATACAGTGGTGTTTAGTACCCATCGGAAGAGTATTTAATTAGCAATATTCCGGTGTTGGTTTGAAGCGGATTAATCGCTCGTGCGAATAGTTATGGACATAAGAAGTTTATGAACATTTACTGTATTTGCACTTACTTATCCATGCGGCGGGAAACCCAGTTTCCCTCCCACCTGAGCTGTTGGAAATAGTCACGGCCCACCTGTATGAATCAACCTATGACCTTTTGTTATAATGCGAGGAGGAATTCCTGTGTCCAATGAACAATGAGATTGTAGGGACCATTGAATTGTATTGTGTGTGGGGCATAAATAGACAAGCCGATCACATCCAGCTCTCACTCTTCAACGGTTATCATTGCTGAAAATCGGGAGCTGGATGTCCAGAGGCGCATGCGATCGTTTCCTTTGTGCGTAAGTTTTTCTCCGCAACTATATTGATCTTCTTGTTATTGTGGGCCAATTTCTCTCTCTCTCTCTCTTCTCCTCTTTCTCTCTTATTTTCCCTTAAATAGTAATTGTATTGTATTTCCTGTGTAGTTATCTGGTTAGGTAGTCTATGTTATATTGTAGTGTATGATTTGTATTTGTATTAATTCTTTTGCAAGTATATCATTCATAATATATATATTAGGCGTTGGACCCTGAGCACGGTATCTGTGTATTTCTTATAGTGTTAAGTATTCTCAGAGCGTCGGTGACGCTAGAACAGCTTTAAAGGTAATAAGGTTATACTGTGTTGCATTTACACTCTATCATTACACTAAGGCAGTATTTTCCAACCTCGGTCCTCAAGGCACACCAACAGTCCTGGTTTTAGTGATATCCAGGCTTGAACACAGGTGACTTAATTAGTACCTCAGTTATTTTGATTTAACCATCTGTGCTGAAGCCTGGATATCACTAAAACCTGCACTGTTGGTGTGCCTTGAGGACCGCGGTTGGGAATGCCTGCACTAAGGTTTTACTGCACAATACACTGTTTATGGTTTAGATACAAAGGTTTAACATTGTGAGCGTCAGCGCCGCTGGTGATCTCCTCGTGGTCCCGAGCGTCCGCTACGCTATAGTGAATCATTAAGTTAGTCAGCAGCCAATAGCGTGCCTGCCCGTGATCTCTTGGCCGTGAGCGAACGTGACGCTTGAGCGTCTCGACTACGGCTAAGCGATTGTTACGCAACGAGCGTACCCTTACGGTACTTCATACGTAAATAGCGTACAGTGGCCCTCATTCCGAGTTGTTCGCTCGCAAGGCGAATGTAGCAGAGTTACACACGCTAAGCCGCCGCCTACTGGGAGTGAATCTTAGCTTCTTAAAATTGCGACCGACGTACGCGCAATATTGCGATTACAAACGAGTTAGCAGTTTCTGAGTAGCTCCAGACTTACTCTGCCTGTGCGATCATTTCAGTGCTTGTCGTTCCTGGTTGACGTCACAAACACACCCAGCGTTCGCCCAGGCACTCCCACCGTTTCCCCGGCCACTCCTGCGTTTTTTCCGGAAACGGTAGCGTTTTCAGCCACACGCCCCTGAAACGCCGTGTATCCGCCCAGTAACACCCATTTCCTGTCAATCACATTACGATCGCCGGAGCGAAGAAAAAGCCGTGAGTAAAAATACTTTCTTCATAGTAAAGTTACTTGGCGCAGTCGCAGTGCGAACATTGCGCATGCGTACTAAGCGGATTTTCACTGCGATGCGATGAAAAATACCGAGCGAACAACTCGGAATGAGGGCCAGTGTTCTTAGACCTCATAAAGGGTATTATATAAGATAAATATTTAGCTTTATCAGCCCACAGTTGTAGCGCTCATTATGCAATGTCCACTGTACTGGTAGTGCCCCTTATATAGACCCCATAGTAGTGGTGCCCCTTATGCAATGCCCGTATTGCCCCCAGTAGTAATGTTGCCTGTAGTAATGCCCCCAGTGGTAATGCCCCAGTAGTTTACCCCCCTTTAGTTTAGCCTCCCAGTGGTAATGCCCCCACTAGTTTAGCCACCAGTAGTAATGCCCCCCTGTAGTTTGCCCCATTGTAGTTTTGCCCCTGTAGTTATGCCCCCCTTATAGTTTAGCCTCCAGTAGTAATGCCCCCAGTAGTTTGGCTCCTATAGTTATCCCCCAGTAGTTTGGCCCCTGTAGTTATGCCCCCAGTAGTCTGGCCCCCCCTGAAGTTTAGCCCCCAAGTAGTAATGTCCCTGTAGTTAAGCAGCCAGTAGTAATGCCCTCCTGTAGTATGCCCCCAGTAGTTAGCACCTTTGTAGTTGGCCCCCAGTAATAATGTCGCCCAGTAGTTTGCCCCCAGTAGATGCCCCCCAGTAATGATGTCCTCCAGTAGTTTGCCCCCAGTAGTAATGCCCCCTAGGACTTTGCCCAAATAGATGACCCCCCAGTAGTAATGCCCCCAGTAGCTGCCCCCCAGTAATAATGCCCCCAGTAGCTGCCCCCAATAGATGATCCCCCAGTAGTAATGCCCCCAGTAGATGCCCCCCAGTAATAATGCCCCCAGTAGATGGCCCCCAGTAAAAATGTCCCCCAGTAGCTGCCCCCAATAGTTGACCCCCCCAGTACTGATGCCCCCAGTAGATGCCCCCAGATATAATGCCCCCAGTAGTAATGCCCCCCCAGTAGTAATGCCCCTTGTTGATGCCCCCCAGTAGTAATGACCCCCGTAGATGCCCCCGCTGCATTAACAAAAAAAACATACTTACCGAGCCCCGTTCCCGCGCCGCTGCAGTCCTCCTCCTCCCTGGGCGTCCGCTCCTCAGTAAGCACTATGAGAGAGACGTCATGACTGACGTCTCTCCCATAGCGCACGCTGCACAGTGACAGCGCCGGAAGCCCGCTGGTAACACAATCTCAGCGGGCGCCCGTCATCTCCCTGCGCGGGGGGGGGGGGGATGGGACACACGGAGGCCGCAAATGACAGGGGGGGCACGGGCCCGAGTGCCCCCCCCCCTGGATCCGCCACTGCCTGGACACCACAAAGGCAAGTATATAGAAGAAATGGGTGCAGTGTGGGCCCCCTCTGGACCCAGGGGCCCGTGTGCACCGCACACACTGCACCCATTATAGATACACTAGTGGTCCTCTGCTCAACCTTGACACTCCATTTTAGGGATGGCCATCCGCATTACCTCCATCAATGGTTACCATTGATGGCATTGGTGACACAAGCCATCTATGACAGATAACTATTCTGTGCATATCCCTCAATGGTTTTACCATTGATGTTTATGCACGTTTGGTGGCAGACGTTGCCTCTGTGTGAGAGCCAGGAGCGGGGCTGAGCTGTGAATGACAGCTCAGCCTCTGAAAGAGGCGGGACATCCCATTACACCGGAGGCTGTGTAGAGCTCTATAGCTGACAGCCTGGCAGCCCTGTGCAGCAACAGCAGCCATGAAAACAATAGGGGAGAACAAAAAACATTGGGAATACAATTACCATTGATAGTGGATAACCATTTGGTTATACACCATTGATAGTAAAAGTATTCAGCATTAGCCATATACCATTGATGAGTTTGAATCATCGATGGTTGAGGGCCAGCCCTATTCTATTTGGAAAATTGCATTCTATGGGGGTATTCAATTAGCCATGGGGTTTATCCCGTTACTAATTGTTGGCAATAATCCTTGTGGCACAGGGAAAGGCTATTCAATTAAATAACCTTTTTTCTTTGCCTAAAATTAAAATTTATGTGCGGAAAAACACTGATTCCATGAAAATTGCTGAATCAGTGGGGGGTTTTCTCATGCGCTACCTGATTTTGTGGTCTTGACACAGACTTTCACATTCAGTCCGTCTGTTGGGCTCATGTGCGGGACTGTGGGGACTCAAGCACAGAATAAACTCTGGTTATTGAATAGGGTCTGCGCCGGTAATTAGTGACTGGTTAAACCCCACCGCTAATTGAATTTCCCCATATGACTGACTTACAGTTGTTCTCTTTCTCTTGCTAATCAGTACTGCTTCAGTGTTGCATTTCCGCCCAATCTTCCAACTCATGCACCTCTTCATCATCTTGTTGTACACCCATCTTTTCTTCTTTACCATCTCTCCTCCTAACTCTTCAGTCTTGTGAACAGTCATCTACTCTTTTGTAGTTTCCATGTAGTTAGTAATCTGTGGATTGTAATTATGTATATATGTAAAGATGTGCCCTATTTCATCTCCCATGTATTATGCAATTTTATACATTACAGGAGACCTAAGCAAATAAGAAGTTTTTATACATATTGTTAAATCTAAATATATATTAACATTCATTGTAATATTTGTTGTTCTGTTATCATGCCCTAACTCAGGGCCTAATTCAGACCTGATTGCTGTGCTGCAAATGACACTGTCCTGTGATCAGATAATCGCCACCCAGGGGTAGTGAAAATTAATGCAGCGGATAGCTGCAAAACCGTTCGCATCACACTCACCATCGGATGTTTTTCCCATTCTGTGCAGTGTGTGCAGTCTGTGCGTAGCTCAATAGTAGAAAATTAAAATTAGCGCTGAAGATCTGAATGTAATAAAAAATTTACAAATGTATTAATACATTACACAATAATCCCAATGTTACTACATCATAAAAAACATGATTTGAATTTAAAAAATGGGCCTATCATAGCACTGCATTTGAACCTATTTGTCTCAATAAAAATTATAAGAAGGTGCTCGTCCAGCTCCTCCGCCAGGTGGAGGAGATGGACGCTGCACCTTCTATTACTCAAAGGAAAGCCAGGAAGTCTGCTAAAGGGACTATACCTGCGATTTGGACGTTTGGCAAAACAGGACCTAAGCTTTAATTGGACTAGTTGGATTCCATAATCAAGCCAAAACAAAGGTCCTAACTCCAATTCAAGTTGGCAATTACTTCCATCTCGCTATAAAATTGTTCCTGGACAGTGCTGTACCAAATAGATGAAATTGATGCAAAAGTTCCAGCTCTTATATAACAATTTTTATTGAGACAAATAAAATCAAATGCAGTGCTATGATAGGCCCATTTCTTATATTTAAATCGTGTTTTTTCTGATGTTGCAACATTGGGATTATTGTGTAATGCTTTCATAAATTTGTACATTTTTTTATTACATTCAGCTCTTCAGCGCTAATTTTAATTTTCTACTAATGTCTTTTGGGGACTAACTATCCCGTTATTGATTAGCTGCTTTTTAGTAAAACAGTCCACGATCAGCGCCAGGCAAATTACTTAGTAATTTATTTCTCCTCCAGTGTGAAGGAATCAGGCTGATCGGGTCCGGAGCTGACGTCACACACCTGCCCTGAAAACGCTTGGGAACACCTGGGTCAGTGGCGTAACTAGAAATTTTTCTCCCCCAAGCCAAAAAATCCTTCGGCGCCCCCCCCCCATACTCCCCATAATTGGCACTAGTAAAGGGACAAATATGCGTGCGCCGTAGGGGTGTGGCTTCGTTGAAATGGGCGTGGCTTCGCGTAAAGGGGTGTGGCATTGCAGGAAAAGACTACCTTATACCCCAGTTTTGCAACCTGCACGCCCAGACGTTAGCCACCACAGGAAAGAAAAATAATCCTGATTCATGCCCCTTACATTATTTGTCATTTTTCCTCCTTATAGAAATGCCCAGTATACATTATTCCACATACTGCAATGGCCTTAGCCATTATGCCACACACAATAATGCACATGACACAAGGGCCCTCATTCCGAGTCGTTCGCTCTGTAATTTTCATCGCATCGCAGTGAAATTCCGCTTAGTACGCATGCGCAATATTCGCACTGCGACTGCGCCAAGTAATTTTACAATGAAGATAGTATTTTTACTCACGGCTTTTTCTTCGCTCCGGCGAACGTAGTGTGATTGACAGGAAATGGGTGTTACTGGGCGGAAACACGGCGTTTTAGGGGCGTGTGGATAAAAACGCTACCGTTTCCGGAAAAAACGCAGGAGTGGCCGGAGAAACGGGGGAGTGTCTGGGCGAACGCTGGGTGTGTTTATGACGTCAAACCAGGAACGACAAGCACTGAACTGATCGCAGATGCCGAGTAAGTCTGAAGCTACTCTGAAACTGCTAAGTA